>NC_066560.1:3125029-3195029 GCF_024679095.1 Eriocheir sinensis
AAGAAATGGAGACAAGGAGTGTAACGGGGTACCGGGGGGCGTTTAAAGGGCGTTGATTAAGACTTCAGCTTCCTTAAGGCGAATATATTGTTAGCCTCTATGTACAAGGAGCGTCGGAGCGAGAGCGACTGCCGTTGTGTGTCAGTCGGACTCTCGTGAAGGAGTGACGAGTTACAGGTTGGAAAATAATTGTTACAATTGGTCACGTACGTCAAGGTGACTTTCAAGCTTGATGAAATGCTTTGTATACAAACTGAGACGGTAAACACTGACGGACGACATTCCTATAAGGTGGCGTGATCTATCTGTCGTGTTTTTTTTCCATTGACAATTGTATGCCTAATTCGTGGTGATACTAAATAATAATAATAATAATAATACATTGATATCCTACTATAACACTGCTCGGTCACCTACCAGTGATCGCGACCTCGCGATATACAAAAATCTAACTGGCAGTCTAGTTACCATTAACATACATAGTGGGAGTTTGTTAAGCAGACTGCCTATGATACAATTACATTAAAACACTGGCTATGTAAGAACATATGTGTAGGCATAATATAAATAGGGGGAGGTAAAACACAACGTGTGTGACATGAAACATAAGAAATCTCTCAAAAGATAAATATAAGGACACAAGTTTTTTTTAATTTTTACAGCAAAGGAGCTAGCTCAAGGGCATAAAAGTAACATTAAAAAAAAAAAATAAAGAAGAAGCTATCAACTGGCATAGTTACAGACAATGAAACGTTCATCTAGCTCCTAAAAAAATACAGTAGTGAAACATACAGTAGTGAAACATAGTACAATGTTAAGTATAGGAGCAGGGGAATGCCAGGTTTCTGTCCTCTGACTTGCTTGAGAAAAGGAAAAACTACCTTGCCAGTGGCCTCCCTGCATCCAGTCACCGTGTCCTACTATAACAGGAGAAATGGAAGGAAGGAAGCGAGATAAAGGAGGAAGAAAGGAAAAATCGATGGAAGGAAGGAAGGAAGGAGGTGGCAAGGAGTTGAAGTATGAAAGGAAAAACAGAAGGAGGATGGAAGGAAGAGGAAGGTAGGAGGTGAGATAAAGGAAGGAGGAAGGGATAATTGAAGGAAAGAGGTTCCGAGGAATTGAAGTAAGAAAGGAAGGAGGTGTCAGGCAGAAACTAAAGAAGGGAAGGGAAGAGAAGGAATGGAGGGGTGTAATTGAAAAAGAGAATGAAGGGACAGGAATGAAGTAAAGAAAATGTGAAAGAAAGGAAAAGGTTGAGAAAGAACGCATAGAAGTCATTTCCACGTTGTCATGACCTGGATATTAACCCTTCGTGATGTTGTTTTGCCACCCCTGTATTTTTCATCCTGCTTCTCCGCCTCCTCCTCCTGCTCCTCCTCCTCCTCCTCCTCCTTGTCAACTTTTTCTTTCCCTTATCTCTTTAATTTTCTTCTTTGTTTTTACTTTTTCTTCTTCTTTATTCTCTCCTCCTCCTCCTCCTCCTCCTCGTCAACTTTTTTATTTATTTTTCCTTATCTTTTTCCTTTTCCTTCTCGTCTTTCTCCTCCTCCTCCTCCTCTTCCTCCTCCTCCTCTTCGATGACATTTTGCTTTTCTGTGCCATTTATCTTTTCTATCCTTCCCCCTCCTCTGCTTTCTCTTTCGCGCCTTCTTCCTCCTCCTCCTCCTTCGTCTTCTCTTCCCCCCCCTCTTCCTCCTCCTCCTCCTCTATTCTTCTTTTAATATTCTTCCTTCCTTGCCTCCCACCTCTCTTTTTTTTCCTTCCTTCCTTACATCCACCTTTTCTTTTTCCTCCATTCCTCTTTCCCGTTCTCCTTCCCTCCTTTCCTCCCTTCCTACCACCCTTCTTCCTCCCCTTCTTCCCTTCCTCCTAAAATCCGTTTCTTCGCCCTTCTTCTTCTTACCTCCTCTAAACCCAGATCTTCCCTCTTCCTCCTCCATCTCTATCTCCTTCTCTTTCTCTTCTTTTTCTTCCTGTTCTTTTTATTGTTCTTTTTTGTTCTTGTTCTTGTTTTTTGTTTTTTTTCTTCATCCTATTTCTTTTTCTTCTTCTTTTTTCTTTTTTTCTTCTTATCTTTCTTCTTTGCTTCTTTCCTCTTCTTTTCTTTTTCTTTTCTTTTTTCTTTCTTTTTTCTTTCTTCTTTCTTATTTTCTTTCTTCTTCTTCTTCTTCTTCTTCTTCTTCTTCTTCTTCTTCTTCACCATTATCATCTCAGTTTTCTTTCTTTCCCTTCCATCCATTACACTTCTCCTCCTCCTCCTCCTCCTCCTCCTCCTCCTCCTCCTCCTCCTCTCCATCAGCCTCTCTCTCCCCTCCATCTTTTCCTCCCCTCGTTTTCCTTCTCCTATAATGCATCTTCCTTCCCCCCGTTGCGTCATTAACTCTTTCCTCTTTCTCTTCCTCCTCCTCCTCTTCCTCTCCCTCTATTCCTCTTCCTGCCATTATGTCCCTCTATTATTCCTCCTCCTCGTCTTCCCTAAACCGTTCTCCTCCATTTGATCTTCCCCTTCCTCCACCTTTCTTGCATAACCTTTCAAGTCACACAATCATCCACTCATTTTTTTTCGCCCTTTTTTCTTCACTTTTCACTTCTTCCTTTTTCTTCTCTCTTTCTCCTCCTCCTCTTTTTTTTCTTTTTGCCTGCTCCATATTTCTCTATTTACTGTTTTTCCACTTCGGTTTTCCCCTCCTAGACCATATACCTCCTCCTCCTCCTCGTCTTCCTCCTCCTCCTCCTCCTCCTCCTCCTCCCAGACCTGCCGAGGTAAATTCTTTTCTCTTTCACCCCTCATGGCCACTTTTGGGTTCCCTCACACCTCCCCTTCCCTCCTCTCCCCTCCCCCTCCTTTATTACTCTCTCCCCTCCTTTTCCCTCCCTTCAGTTCCGTCCCTTCCGCCCTTCCCTTCCTTCAGAGTTTTGCTTCGTTTTCTTTTGCCAATATGTGTTTGTTTGTTAGTTTGTTTATTTACTTATTTATTTTTGTTTTGATGTCCTTATATTCTTATTTTTGAGTTATATGTTATTGACTTATCTTTTTGTTGATGTAGGCTATGTATCTTTTTTTCTTTCTGTTTATTTGTCTGTACTTTCACAATTACATTTTTTTTTTTTTACAACAAAGGAGACAGCTCAAGGGCACACACAAAAAAGGAAACAATAATAAAAACAGCCCGCTATCTATCTGTACCAATCTATCTATCCACCTGTCTATGTATGTATTTATCTATCTGTTATCTATTTATTCATTTGGCTCCATGTATCAGAATTTTGTTTTAATATTTTGTTTCCGTGCGACCAAATATTTACGCTAGACTTTTTTTTTAACACTGGTTGAGTTTTTATTCTTCTTCATGTTTTGTTTGTTTTTTATGTTTGTATTTGATTGCTTCCGTATGTTTTTTTTTTTTGTGTGTGAGAGAGAGAGAGAGAGAGAGAGAGAGAGAGAGAGAGAGAGAGAGAGAGAGAGAGAGAGAGAGAGAGAAGGAAAGAAACAAAACATTCGTGTCTGACAATAGAGCCCTACATTTTCACACACACACACACACACACACACACACACACACACACACACACACACTACTCGCTTTGATGTGGAGGCGCGAGGTGAGAGGGAAAAGAGAGGAAAGAAAAAGAACTAACCAGGGTGTTCCTTACGAGACGAGGAAGAGGTTACGTTGAGCCGTAAAATAAGGACTTTGCACTCGTATTTCCTTGGTAGTGAGGGCGAGGCGGAGGAGGAGGAGGAGGAGGAGGGGGAGGGGGAGGAGGAATAGTTGAGTGAGATGAAGGAGGACGAAGAGGGCAAGGAAAAGGTTGTCTGAAGAGAGGTGGTTATGTTTATGGTAGTGACAGTCGTGGTGGATATGAGAAGAGGAGAAGGAGATGGAGGAGAAAGAAAAGGAGGAGGAGGAGGAGGGGAGGAATAGGAGAGTGAAATGGAGGAGGATGAAGAGGGCAAGGAGAAGGTTGTCTGAAGAGTGGTGGTGGTTATGTTGATGTTGTTGACGGTCGTGGTGGATATGAGAAGAGGAGAAGGAGATGGAGGAGAAAGAAAAGGAAGAGGAGGGGGAGGGGAGGAATAGGAGAGTGAGATGGAGGAGGATGAAGAGGTGGTTATGTTGATGATGGTGACAGTCGTGGTGGATATGAGAAGAGGAGGAGATGGAGGAGAAAGAGATGGAGGAGGAGGACGTTCACATGACCCCATAAGCTTTTCTGGGATTTGTGTTTCTCTTGGGTTTGTGGCAGAGAGAGGCGATGTAAAGGGTTGCTAAGGCCAGTTAAATTTAGTTCCGCCAGGGTTACAAGAGACCGCTTCCTTTCACCGAGAAGCCGCCGTGAGCTGGGATTGAACTCACATCTCTGTCGCGAGGCAAGCACCACAGCCACTGAGCCACCCAGCCCCCGGGAGACGTGGGAGAGTGTGGCATCAGAGTGTGGCGGAGGGAGGGATAAGGGAAAGCGTGGCAGAGGGAGAGGCGTGGGAGTGTGTCAGAAAGAAGGACAAGGGTGGATGTGGTAGAGGGAGGGAGGAATGAATGTGGCAGAGACAGGGACGAATGGGAGTGTGGCAGAGGAAGGGAGAGGCAGAAAGAGAGACGAGAGAGAATATGGCAGAGGGAATGACGAAGGAGAGGTGTAGAAGGAGATTGTAGCAGAGGGAGAGGTGAGGGAAAAGGAAAAGTGATAGTGGAGGCGAAGGAGTGTGGCAGAGGGAGGGACAAGGGGGGAGTGTGGTAGAAGGAGGAGCGAGAGCAGAAATAGATCACCGAGGGGAGGAAGGGAGGTCAGATGGTGCGGTGATCCTGTAAACGCCACGCGTCTCCCTCGCGGGTCACCGGGAGTTATGATTCTGCTGTCAGTTGTGTCTCCAACGCCTCCACCTCGCCCTCTGTTGCCCAGAACTGAAAAAAAAGGGGGGGGTCTTTTTCCACTAAATGTGGACCGTTGTAGCCACTTGAAGAGGGGCAAGTGGGGAGTGAAGCGTGACATCATCGGGGGGATCAGGATTTTGAAAAATTTACATTTCTAAGTGCATTTTTCTGCTATTTATTCAGCTATATATAGTCGATTAATGGAATAAGAATGACAGGAAGAATCCTCAATATCTTATCAAAAATTACATATTTAATTTAAAGATTTGACTCTCAGAAAATGGACCTTTTAGCAGATGGATGGGGTCGTCCGCTCCCCCCGACCCCCTCCTGGGTACGTCCCTGCCATGTCTGCTATGTGTTACACTAGCGAGAACTTGCCACAGCACGAAGGGCGCCAGAGCGATAAATAAGATAAATTGTGCCCCTGCCTCCCTCAAAAAAACATTGGCAGGAAAGAGTCAGCACGTTGTCACAGTATGTCATGCACCGTACCACGCTACCACATGCATCAACACACACACACACACACACACACACACACACACACACACACACACACACACACACACACACACACACACACACACACACACACACACACACACACACACACACACACACACACACACATACAAACACACACACACATTGTATTTTAGTTTCAGCTAAAAGGTAGAACCAGCTGTTCCCTTCATGGATACAAAAAGTACAAGCTAGACACGAATGGCGGGGAAAAAAATCCCTCAAGAAATATACTGACCTTCACGGGAAAATACAGAGTGAGAACAGTTGTCATAAACCTGCTACACAACAGACGCCGCAACCAATGTTTCTTGTCGGGCGGAACACAACACGACGCTGAATCACCGCTGAACACCGTGCGGGCTGCTGGCGGCGTGAAGCCTTTCCGGGCACAGGAAAAATCTTTAACCCCGTCACGGAGAATATTTCCCCTTATGGCGTGTTGTCTGGCTGAGGTGATTGGCTGGCCATAGAGGAAACGAGCTGGGGTCAAACGCGACAAGTAGACGAGCCATTTTGAGAGAGAGAGAGAGAGAGAGAGAGAGAGAGAGAGAGAGAGAGAGAGAGAGAGAGAGAGAGAGAGAGAGAGAGAGAATGAGAGAGAATGAGAACGATAAAGAATGAAGAGAGAGAGAGAGAGAGAGAGAGAGAGAGAGAGAGAGAGAGAGAGAGAGAGAGAGAGAGAGAGAGAGAGAGAGAGAGAGAGAGAGAGAGAGAATCTTGATTAATGCGTTGTTAAGACAGACTAACAGTGTTCTCATCGCCGGGCTGGAGGGTGATTAGGGAGGGAAAGTTTTGTCTTGTCTGGGAACTTGGCGGGATGGGAGATTTGTTTTCATTTACATGTTTGTTTGTTTGTTTGTTTGTTTGTTTGTGTGTGTGTGTGTGTGTGTGTGTGTGTGTGTGTGTGTGTGTGTGTGTGTGTGTGTGTGTGTGTGTGTGTGTAAATGATCTTTTTTAATTTCATCTTCTTAATCCTCATCATTATCATCATTATATTTTTATTATTATTTTTTCTTCTTCATCTTCTTCTTAAGAGTTTTCTTTAACGTAATTGCTACTACTACTACTATTATTATTATTGTTATTATTATTATTATTATTATTATTATTATTATTATTATTATTATTATTATTATTATTATTATTATTATTATTATTATTATTATTATTTTCTTTTTCTCATTATTATTATTACTATCAATATTTTTATTATCACCTTAGTAATGACATATCAGTTTTTCTATTGGTGTAAGTGTAAAAATAACTATATAATTTATTTAATTAATTTCGTGTTAATTTTTCTACCTCAGCCATTTTTATATTTTGTGAATCCTTGTGGTGGGGGTATTAATACTGAAATGAAGAGAGAGAGAGAGAGAGAGAGAGAGAGAGAGAGAGAGAGAGAGAGAGAGAGAGAGAGAGAGAGAGAGAGAGAGAGAGAGAGAGATCCATAGTTTAATTAAAATCCTCTTGTCTTTTGTCTCTCCTTTTACGAACAAATTTAAATCAAACTTGAACTTGTGTCGAGCTTGTAGCGGGACGAGGGCTGGGACCAGGAGGAGGAGGAGGAGGAGGAGGAGGAGGAGGAGGAGGAGGAGGAGGAGGAGGAGGAGGAAACTGAGTTGGACGGAAAGGGGAGGAAACTTGTATAAAAATAAATGATTGATGATAATGATGATGAGGATCTGGATGATGACGGTGAGGTGGAGGAAGAGGAGATAATAATCATATGTACCCAATTTTCCTTCCTTCCTTCTTTCGTCTTGCTCCTTCCTCCTTACACTCCTTCCCCCTATTTTCCTTCACGTTATCTTTTGCACTTTTTTCTCTCTCTCTCTCTCTCTCTCTCTCTCTCTCTCTCTCTCTCTCTCTCTCTCTTTTCTTCACCATTTCCTTTTCTTCCATTTCTTTATCTTGTGTTCTTTTCTATTTAACTTTCCCGTTGTTCCTCCTTCATTCCACCTCCTTTTCCTTCTACTCCACTTTTTCATTATTTTTCTTTTCTTGTTTTTCTTCTCTCCACTTTCCTATTTACTTCTCCTCTCCACTTCCTCTTCTATCATTAACTCACTTTTTTTTTCTATACCTACCTGACCTTTTTTTTATTTACTCAAGTTCCTTTTTCTCTGCCATTTCCATCCACTCTTTCCTTCCTCATTAGTTTATCCTTCGTTTTCTTACTCTCTCTCCCTTCTCTGGTTCGTATTTTTCCTCCCTCTCATTTTGTTTATCTCCTCTGTTCAACACATTATATTTTTCATTATTTCTTCCCCCTTCATTCAGGCTTTTATTCCTTCCTCATTTGCCCTCTGATTTTCTCCCCCCTTCCCTCATTTTCCCTCAGTATCTTCCTCATTTACTCACCTTTACCTCTTCCTTATTATACTAAATCTACCTCTCATTCACTTCTCATTTTCTTCTTTCTTCTTCCTCATTTCTTTCTCTCTTTCTCGTTTGCTACTTTTTTCCTCATTACCTTCTTTCTCGTTTGCTACTTTCTTCCTCATTTCCTTCTTTCTTGTTTGCTTCTTTCTTCCTCATTTCCTCCTTTCTTCCTCCATTTTCTTCTTTCTTTCATTTTCTTCTTTCTTCTTTCATTTTCTTCTTTCTTCTTCCATTTCTCTGCCTTCTGTTTCCCGTTTTCTTCTCCATCCCTCACTCAGCCTTTTATCCCCTTCTTTTTTTTCCTTCTCAATCACCTTCCATCGTTCATCATTCTTTATTGTCTTCCCCGTTTACTCTCTTTATCAGTATGTTTCTCCCTTTCTCTCCCACTATGAATTTTCTCTCATACTCTCCCCTGTCCCCCCCCTTCTTTTTTTTCCTTTTATTCTCCTCTTTCCCCTCGCCTTCACATTTTTCTTGTTACTATTTTTTCACCTCAAAGTTTATCCCCTTCTCACTTTACCTTTCTCCACTAACAATCTTTTTTTTCTCTTTTCTTTTTATTTTCCTCCTGATATTCTCACTAACTTCCCTGTTTTCGCCTCTTTTCATAACTACTCGCTTACCTGACCGTCCTCCTCCTCCTCCTCCTCCTCCTCCTCGTCCATCCATCATTTCTCTTCCCCCTTCACGTGTTTCATATATTTCCTTCATTTCGCTTTCCCTTCATTTATCCCTCTCACATTCCTCACGTCCATCCTCTCTCTCTCTCTCTCTCTCTCTCTCTCTCCACCACTCTTACCTCTTCCTCTCACCTACTTCTTCTCCCCCTCCCTCTTCCCCCCCGTGCCCCGTGAGCCTCGCTGAGCCCCCGTAAAGCCCCGGGGTTCGTAAGGTGCTTCGGGGTCTCAGTGAAGCGGCTGTGTGAAGCACCGGTAATGACTGAACCGCCTGTGAACCACCTCAGTTTGTCGTGGAGGATAGGGGGGGGTGGGGGGTGGAGGGTGTGGGGAGGCGGGGAGTTGTTGACTTTTCTTGCTGAGGAATTTTTTTGGTTGATCATATTTTTGGTTTCTTGGTATTGGTGGTGTTGATGGTTCTGATAATTTGGTGTTGCTGTTAATAATTTGGTGGTTGTGGTGGTTGTGGTGATGGTATTTTGGTGTTTGTGTTAGGGGGATGGTGATAAGATGATGGTGATGTTGGTGATGATATTTTGGTGTTGATGGTAGTGGCGGTTAATTTAGTGGTTGTGGTGATGGTATTTTGGTGTTGATGATAGGGGTGATGTTAAGATGGTGGTGTTGGTGATGGTATTTTGGTGGTGATATTTGGAGGTGGTGGTGATGACGGGGTAGTGTAGGTGATGATCATGGTTGTTGATGAGAATGTGGAGGTGATGGTGATGACGAGTCGGTGTTGATGATGATGATGGATGTCGATGATGGTGAGTAGGTGGCAGCGGTGATGAGAATGGGTGTTGAAGGGGGTAACATGGTAGTGGGGATGGTGACTGTGAGGTAGTTATGGTGATGAGAATAAGGTTGTATGGTGTTGGTGATGATGATGGTGATGATGATGGTATTGGAAATGGTGACAACAATGCGGCTAGTACTATATAGTCTATCGATTTTAACTTGAGCCCTTGGGTGCGATTCAGTCGATGTCTTTCCCTCTAATCCCAAGCCATTCATAACACCATGCTGTCGTATTATGAATGTATATATATTCAATAAATAGATAACGTACGGAATAACAGTGAGACAGATCGACATGCGAAGGTCATCGCTAGATCTGTAAACAATGGAGGTTTCCCCGGCCCAAGCCACAGCGCTCAAGTTAGAGTCAATGGACTTTAATGATTACATACAACTCATACGTTACTCATACTTTACTCACACTTTACTCACACTTTACTCATATTTTACTCATACTTTACTCATTTTCTCATATTTTCTCATATTTTACTCATACTTTACTCATATTTTCTCATATTTTACTCATATTTTACTCACTTTACTCATATTTTACTCATACTTTACTCATACTTTACTCATATTTTACTCATTTTACTCACTTTACTCATTTTCTCATATTTTACTCATACTTTACTCATACATTACTCATATTTTCTCATTTTACTCACTTTACTCATATTTTACTAACTTTACTCATATTTTACTCACTTTACTCATATTTTACTCATACTTTACTTATATTTTACTCACTATTCTCATATTTTACTCAGACTTTACTCATACTTTACTCATACTTTACCCATACTTTACTCATACTTTACTCATACTTTACCCATACTTTACTCATACTTAACTCATATTTTACTCATACATTACTCCTACTTTACTCATACTCTACTCATACTTTACTCATACTTTACTCATATTTTACTCATACTTTACTCATATTTTACTCATACTTTACTCATATTTTACTCATACTTTACTCATATTTTACTCATACTTTACTCATACTCATATTTTACTCATACTTTACTCATATTTTACTCATATTTTAATCATATTTTACTCATACTTTACTCATATTTTACTCATACTTTACTCATATTTTACTCATACTTTACTCATACTTTACTCATATTTTACTCATACTTTACTCATACTTTACTCATATTTTACTCATACTTTACTCATACTTTACTCATATTTTACTCATACTTTACTCATACTTTACTCATATTTTACTCATAATTTACTCATACTTTACTGATGTCTTGCTCCTAATTTACTCATGTTTTTCTCATACTCTACTCATGTTTTACTCGTAATTTACTCATACTTTAATCATATTTTGTTCATATTTTACTCATATTCTCACACCCAGACAATTCACACTTCTTGCACGTTTAAATTGCTTACTCATAAATGTATTTCATCTATTCATATTCTTAAAAAAAAAGCAGAATAAAATTAGCAAAATATTCACCTTTCCTCGAGAGCATACGCGAAGGGGAAAGCGGAGCGAAGGAAATAGAAAAACAGAATAAAAAGAACGAAGCAAAAGAAATACACGAAAAACTGGCGACAGGGAGATGACGGGCATTAAGGAGATTAAAATGAAAAAAACGAAAAAAGAAACGAGGAGGAAGAAAATCAAGTTGACGAAGAGAATACAATAGAAGGAGGGAAGAAATGTAGAAGGGAAGAGGATAGATGAAAGGAAGGAAGTAGAGAAGGATGGAATAGAATGAGAAGAGACAGGAGAACGGAAGTATAGAAATAATGATTAGAATGGAGATATGAAAGAGAGAACACAAGAAAACGAGCGAATAGGAATTGGAAGAAAAAAGACATGAGAGAGAAAATACAGGAGAACGAAATAAGAGGAATGAAGGGAAAGAAGATAGGAAAGATAAAATAAAGGAGAACAAAGAAATAGGAAATAGAAGAGACATCAAACTTAAGAAACAAGAGAAACAGGGAAGATGAATAAGGAGAAAGAAAATAATATGGAAGTCGTGATAAAGAATGCAAGAAATAAAAACTAAGAATAAAAAGTTGGATTAAGAGGAAGGTGTAGGAAGGGAAGGAGAGGGAGAGGAGGAGGATGAAAGGAAGGTATAATGAAGAAAGATGAAGATTTGATGCAGGCGAATTGAAAATATGTGATTGGAAGGAAAATGAAGTGGGAAGAAGAGGAGGAAGAAGAGGGGGAGGGAGAAGATGAAAGGAGAGAACAGAATGGAGGAGGAGGAGGAGTCAAAGGGATGATAATGAGAAGAGGGAAGAAGAAGCAAAGGAAGGAGGAAACGGAGATGAATGGAAGGCAAAGGAATAGGAGAAGTAATAATGATGATAATAGTAATGATAATAGTAATAATGATAATAATAACAATAATAATAATAATAATAATAATAATAATAATAATAATAATAATAATAATAATAATAATAATAATAATAATAATAATAATCATGTGAAGGAAATTATGGAAAAAAAGTATAAAGGGGAGAGCGAATGGAAAAAAAAGAGGATGAGGAGGAGGAGGAAGAAGAAAAATGATAAATAAAAAGAAAAAAAGAAGGAAAAGAAGAAAAAGAAAGTAAAGAAGAAATTTAGGAAAGAAGAAAAAAATGGATGGGATGAAACCGGAGAAGAGGGAAAGAAGGGTGAGAGAGAGAGAGAGAGAGAGAGAGAGAGAGAGAGAGAGAGAGATGAAGAGGTGCATAGGGAATCATGTCTCCTTGAAATTCTTGGAGTCTCCCCTGAGAGTGTGCTCTGTTGAGGGGAAAGCTGACCGCGGAAACTGCTCAGCGTCCATCCCCTTAGTCAGTCCTCCTCCTCCTCCTCCTCCTCTTGTCTCCTCCTCGTAATTCTAAGGCTGGATTTACACGGCCACTTTTTAGTGGTCAGTGGCCGCCACAAAATAATGGTCAAAATAGAACACACACATCTCTATGGGTGCATGCACACGGGCCACTTTTTTGTGGTCGCCACAAATCAGTGGCGAGTTGTGGCGGGCGGAGTCATTTTTCCGACCACGCCACTGTGGCCAGCGATAGATACCGTTGTTTCAAATGGCAGCGTGCACACGAGCCACTATCGGTGGCCACCACCCTGCCACCCGCCGCTTTCCCTCTGTCTTGACGCTTGAACACCTGAATCTTAACTGTCATAATGATGTATAAGTATGACCTTCACGCATAACTTGTGTTCAGGATATAATGGATAAGCTCTTATATGCTTTCAGAACTAATGTTTCATTTCGTTTCACAGTTTTGCATATTAATTGATTCTGGTATGGATTAATTACGGAATGTGGTAGTTTTATTTACCCGGAAGTAGAAAGGGGAAAATGTTAGGTAACCGCAAGGACTGCTGAATTATGTCAGTAAATTACATCTAATGTGACTTAATATTCTTCATGTTCAGTCTTATATTAAAATTAGCATAAGTCTCTCTTCTACTGGGACGCAGTTCCTCATGTTGATGTTCTGCCGTGTTGTACGTGGACCAATTATTGTCATAAGATGATCAAACCTATCCTGTGACCTCCTGAAGTAGTAAAAAAATTATCTTGTTCTTTTAGCTCTGTAAATAATGTGTGGAATGCTACACGCAGTAGTCTGTTGCTAAGTATATATGGGGTGAACCCATGGCAGTACTTTCTTCAGCGCTTTTTGCCAAGAGAGCACAGACAGCTGCTGCCTCTACGAGATCCATAACGCCACGTACTGACCTCATTAGTGGCCACCACAAAAAATGGTCGCCACGAAAAATGGTGAGTAGGTGCACCCTGCACACGAGCCACTCGGTGGCAGCCACTAATGAGGTCAGTACGTGGCGTTATGGATCTCGTAGAGGCAGCAGCTGTCTGTGCTCTCTTGGCAAAAAGCGCTGAAGAAAGTGCTGGGTTCACCCCTTAGTTAGCAGCAGATTATATACTGCGTCTAGCATTCCACACATCATTTACAGAGCTAAAAGAGCACCCTGATAAGTTTTTTGCCAACTTCAGTAAGTCACAGGACAGGTTTGACAATCTTATGACAGCAATTGGTCCACGTATAACACGGCAGGACATCAACATGAGGAAGCGTGTGCCAATAAAAGAGAGACTTGCGGTAATCTTTATGTAAGGCTGAACATGAAGAATGTAAAGTCACATTAGATGTAATTTATTGACAATTCAGCAGTCTTTGCGGTTACATAACATTTCCTCTTTCTACTTCCGGGTAAATAAAACTACCACACCAGAATCTATTAATATGCAAAACTGTGAAACGAAATAAAACATTAATTCTGAAAGCATGTAAGAGTGCTTCGGCGAGTCTTGCGTAGAAGCTCTGCGCCCTTGGTCCCATCCCTCCTGCCGTCGTGAATACTACCGGGGTGAAGGAGCCCTGGTCCACATTCTGTATTCTTTCTTCATATGGTCTGTTCTTCTCTTGTTCGTTTCTTCTGTGGGCTGCATCCAGGGTCAGGTCTCTGTGGCAATGGGCCATGGGATCAAAGATCCTTATGTCAAAATATGCCCTTTGTCCACGAGTCCAAAACCCTCTGGCACTAACATCCACTCGTGCTTCGTTCGAAACATGAGCGGTGCGTCTGGCGAGGTGTTCGCCTAGCAGAGGGAGCAGCATGGGTTCCACAGTCACGTCGTGGCAGACTTCTTTCAGACTTCTTTCTGAGCTGTTACGTCTCATACTTCATCATGTCTCATGCAGACGAAACCTCCTCTCTTGCATGTCATGGCATGATTTTGGTTGAAGGGTGAGCCACAGTTACACATGTTTGGGAGCCCATCCACTGGCCAGCCATACCTGAGGGCAAGGGCATCAGTAAATTCTTTTTTGTTTAAGTTGAAGCCTTTTGCCGTGATAGGTAGTGTGGTTAGCCAGTTTGAAGCGCCCACTTCCTGTGCAATATCTGTCCTCCTCCTTGTGTCTTCTGGGAGTTCTCTCATTAGGTCACTCAGAGTGTCTCTCTGTTTTCCTTCTCTGTTTATGGAGATTTCATTCCTTAGTGACCTAATATCTTGAGGGTTGTCTTCTCCCCTTTCATTTTGATTGGTAATATATCCGGTCAAGGAGGCTGTGATTCGGATTGAGTTCCCGAATTCAGACTCAGCCAGATTTTGCGGGTTGGTGATGCCGAGCCCACCCATTCTTGGCGGCAACTCCAGCGATCTTCTCTCCTGGTCACTGGGACATCTCCCATTTGCTATCGCCGGTATGAAGGTGTTTCTGATAGCATCTTCCAGAGGTTTTAGTAACGGATCAACATCAGGAACTGTCCTCATGAGGTAGTTCCATTTATGCTTGACACCGTACGTAAATGCTGCGTAGGCTGCCTGCGGTTCTACTACTATTACTACTACAACTACTACTACTACTACTGCTACTACTACTACTACTACTACTACTACTACTACTACTACTGCTACTACTACTACTACTACTGCTGCTGCTACTACTACTACTACTACTACTACTACTACTACTACTACTACTACTACTACTACTACTACTACTACTACTACTACTACTACTACTACTAAAATATTGAGAGAGAGAGAGAGAGAGAGAGAGAAAAGGAATATTCAAAAGGGAAAAAAGGAAGCAAAGAGGGAAACGGATGCTGCCCCGAAAACCATCCCAAGGTCATTCTTAGGATGATCTGTCACGTTCCTTCGGCTCTTCGTTCTGCCATCCCAGATCCGACAAACTCCGTGATCGGCGTCTTCACGGTAGTTTTGATTAACTTAATATTCCCGTCTGGTGGTTTAAGTGGCAAGTCTTGCTCCAACCCTCCTCGCCTCAGAGGGGCTGGGGAGCGTCAGGGGGCCCAAGGTCTCCCTGGCGAGCTCAGGGCCCAGAGGTCCCGGCATGCAGAGCGCCTCGGCTCCCCCGGGGCGTTCACGGCGGTGCTGGAGATCCCGAGGGTCCAGGGGCGGGGGGGGAGGCCAGCAAGACAGTACTGACCATCTTAATAACCAGATGACCTAGGTAACGACACGTTCATTACCCGTTGTAAAAGGAAGGTATACTGAAGGCAATCGTGTCATCTCTACAAAAACAACAGAAAACAGATTAGAATAGACAAAAATCTAGGCTGGGTTCACACGAGACATGGTCAGTGGCAGCCACAAAAAGTGGCCACTCCAAAATATGGACCCCACGAAAAATGGTGAGTAGTAGTAGTGAGTAGTAGTAGTAGTAGTGAGTAGTAGTGTGCACACGAGCCACTCGGTGGCGGCCACTAATGAGGTCAGTACGTGGCGTTATGGATCTCGCAGTGGTAGCAGCTGTCTGTGCTCTCTTGGCAAAAAGCGCTGAAGAAAGTACTGGGTTCACCCCATAGTTAGCAGCAGACTACTGCGTCTAGCATTCCACACATCATTTACAGGGCTAAAAGAGCACCCTGATATTTTTTTGACTACTTCAGGAAGTCGCAGGACAGCTTTAAAATCATCTAATGACAGTAATTGGTCCACGTATAACACGGCAGGACACCTAGACGAGGAAGTGTGTGCCAGTAGAAGAGAGACTTTCGGTAATCTTTATGTAAGGCTGAACATGAAGAATATAAAGTCACATTAGATGTAATTTATTGACAATTCAGCAGTCTTTGCGGTTACCTAACATTTCCACTTTCTACTTCCTAATAAATAAAACTACCACATTCAGTAGTTAATCCACACCAGAATCTATTAATATGCAAAACTGTGAAACGAAATGAAACATTAATTTTGAAAGCATATAAGAGCTTATTCATCATGTCCTGAACACAAGTTATGCGTGAAGGTCATACTTATACATCATTATGACAGTTATAATTCAAAAGGTCAGCGTCAAGACAGAGGGAAATTGGCGGGTGTCAGGGTGGTGGCCACCGATAGTGGCTCGTGTGCATGTATCCACAGGGATGTGTGTGTGTTCTATTTTGACCATTATTTTGTGGCGGCCACTGACCACTAAAATGTGGCTCGCGTGAATCCAGCCTTAGGCTGGATTCACGCGAGCCACTTTTTTGTGGTCGCCACAAATCAGTGGCGAGTTGTGGCGGGCGGAACCACTTTTCCGACCACGCCACTGTGGCCAGGGATAGATACCGTTGTTTCAAATGGCAGCGTGCACACGAGCCACTATCGGTGGCCACCACCCTGCCACCCGCCGCTTTCCCTCTGTCTTGACGCTTGAACACCTGAATCTTAACTGTCATAATGATGTATAAGTATGACCTTCACGCATAACTTGTGTTCAGGATATAATGGATAAGCTCTTATATGCTTTCAGAACTAATGTTTCATTTCGTTTCACAGTTTTGCATATTAATGGAATGTGGTAGTTTTATTTACCCGGAAGTATAAAGGGGAAAATGTCAGGCAACCGCAAAGACTGCTGAATAATGTCAATAAATTACATCTAATGTGACTTAATATTCTTCATGTTCAGTCTTATATTAAGATTACCGCAAGTCTCTCTTCTATTAGGACACACATCCTCATGTTGATGTCCTGCCGTGTTATACGTGGACCAATTATTGCCATAAGATGATCAAACCTGTCCTGTGACCTCCTGAAGTAGTAAAAAATATCGTGTTCTTTTAGCTCTGTAAATAAAGTGTGGAATGCTACACGCAGTAGTCTGTTGCTAACTATGGGGTGGACCCAGCACTTTCTTCAGCGCTTTTTGCCAAGAGAGCACAGACAGCTGCTGCCTCTACGAGATCCATAACGCCACGTACTGACCTCATTAATGGCTGCCACCGAGTGGCTCGTGTGCATGGTGCACCTACTCACCATTTTTCGTGGCGACCATTTTTTGTGGCGGCCACTGACCACTAAAACGTGTCTCGTGTAAACCCAGCCCCTTTACCCCACTTCCCCTTCTTCCCCTCTCAAAACACGAACTAAGTCTCTATTTCCTCCCTCTTTTTCTCTTCCTTCTCTTCCCCTTTTCTCTACCTTGCCTCCCCTCTTCCCCTTGTTTCTTCCCCTCAACTCTCCAAGCCTTTACCCCACTTCCCCTTCTTCCCCTCTCAAAACACACTAACTCCCTACATCCTCCCTTTCACCCTTGCATCTTTTCCCCTCGTCTCCCTTCTCTTCCGACCCTCGTCTCTTCCCCTCAACTCTCTAATCCTTTACCCCACTTCCTCTTCCTCCCCTCTCAAAATACGCACTAACTTCCTATTTCCTCCCTTTCACTCCTGCATCTTTTCCTCTCGTCTCCCTTCTCTTCCTCCCCTCGTCTTCCCCTCAACTCCCTAAGCCTTTTCCCGCTTCCCCTTCATCCCCTCCCCCCAAAAATGAACTCACTCTCCCCTCCCCTCTTCCTTCTCTTCCCCTCGTTTCTACCTTCTCTTCTCTTTTATCCTTTACCCTCCTTTCCTCTTTCTTCCCCTCTTACTCACTCTTCGTTTTCTCCTTCTATCCCTTTATTCCCATTCCCCCTTCCTCACCTCTCTAACTAGCTCCTCTAAATCCCCTCCATTCCTCAACTCCTCCTTTCCCCTCTGACCTCCTCCTCTTCTTCCCCTCGCCTCGTCATCAGAGCTCTTCGCCTTTACCTCACTTCCCCTTCTCTCCCCTTCCAAACTATCCCCTCTTCTTCACTCCCCATTTGCCGCCTTTAACTTTTCATTTCCTCCCCCTCCCCCTCAGTCATCCTCCCATTTTCCTCTTGTCTCGTCCTCACAACTCTAATAAGCCTTTACCCAACTTCCCTTTCTTCTCCTCTCAAAACACGACCTAACTCACTGTTTCCTCTCCCTTCGCTCTTTCTTCTCTTTCCCTCGTCTCTACCTTATACATCTCTTTCTGCCTTTACTCCACCTCCTTTTTTTTTTCTCCTCTCAAGACACGCCACAAAATATCTTCTACTCCTTAATTCCTTGGTCCCTACTCCCTCCTTTACTCTTCCTCCTCATTTTTCCCTCGTTTTTTCGTTGCAACTCGCTAAGCCAATATTTAACTTCCTCCCTTTTTCCCTTTTCCTCACTCCTGATTTTCCTCTTTTATTCCTTCACTTTCCCTCTTCCTTCTTTTCCCCTCCTCTCTTCTCCACAACTCTTTAAGGCTTTACTCCAATTTCCTCTTCTTCCCCTCTCAACCTACCCCCCTATTCTAACCTATTCCCTCTTCCACTTCCTCCTCCTCTTCCCATCATCTTTTTCTTGCATCTTCTCTCATCCTTTACTTCATTTTCCCCATTTTACTCTTTAACTCGTTCCTCATTTCCCCCGTTTATCCCTTCACCCCACACTCCCTCTCATCCCCATTCTCCCTCTGCCCATCTTCCTTACACCCCCTATCTAATCCTTGACCTTGCTTCCCCTTTCTTACCCTCTTTCTCACTCCCCATCTTTCAGTCTTCCCATTTTCTCTTCCTCCCTCGTTCTCTTTAATTCTCTTCCCTTCTCCCCTCCTTCCTCGCATCATTTATCTCACCCTTCTTTCCCCACTTTATCCATATGAGCTTCTTCACTCTTTCCTCCCCTTCAGCTCCTCCTCCTCCTTCTCCCTTCCTCCTCCTCGCTTCCTTCTCTTCTGTTCTTTTATCAGATATCCATTAATCTTTCTTTTCGTTAGACACCTTGTCCTTATCAATCGCACTAGTCAGTCAGTCAGTCAGTCAGTCAGTCATCCATCTTGAGTCACCTTTGTCCTTAATAGTTTCTAATCATTCAGTCCATAAGTCAGTCAGTCAGTCAGTCAGTCAATTAGGTAGTCAGCCACTCTAAGTTACCCTGCTTCAGTCACCTTAATCCACAGTCAGTCAACTAGTCAGTCATCCTCAGTCACTCCAATCAGTCACCCAGTCAGTCAATCAGTCAGTCAGTTAGTCAGTCAGTCAGTCACTCTATATTATCTCTCGTCAGTTATCTTTTTTCTTAGTCACCCTTGTGCGTCAGTCATCGTAAGTCAATTCTCAGTCATCCTTGCCACCAGTCAGCCAGTCAGTCAATCAGTCATTTAGTCAGTCAGTCATTCAGTCAGTCGGTCACTCTAAATTATCTCTCTTCAGTTATCTTTTTTCTCAGTCACCCTTGTCCGTCAGTCATCGTAAGTCAATTCTTCTCAGTCATCCTTGCCATCCCCTCTCAGCCAGTCAGTCCGTCACCCCAAATCACCCTCCTTCAGTCCCCCCAGTCAGTCAGTCACCCCTGTCACCCTCCTTCAGTCACCCTGGTCAGTCAGTCACCCCAGCTACCCTCCTTTAGTCGCCCCAGTCAGTCAGTCACCCCAGCTACCCTCCTTCAGTCGCCCCAGTCACCCCAGTCACCGTCCTTCAGTCGCCCCAGTCACCCCAGTCACCCTCCTTCAGTCGCCCCAGTCACCCCAAGTCACCCCAAGTCGCCCTCATCACCCTTGACCGGCCTCAAATGACCCAAACTTTTCTCATCTCAAGTTCTCCTTCACCTCATTCGCATTTATATTTTTTCTCCTCCCGTCATCACCATGCTATCCATCCTCTCTCATCCCTCCTTTCATCATCAGTTCTCATCGTCTTTTCCGAACCCTTCACTCCCTTCATTTGCCTTCGCTGTTTTCTTACTTTCCTTTTCTTGCCTTCCTTGTTTCCCTTTACTTAGTGTGGTTCTTCTTTTCACTGTCCTTCTTTCTTCCCCTCTTCCTCTTCTCATCCTTCACATTCACATATTTATCTTCTCTAGTCCGCCTCC
Organism: Eriocheir sinensis; assembly: GCF_024679095.1. NCBI lineage: Eukaryota > Metazoa > Arthropoda > Malacostraca > Decapoda > Varunidae > Eriocheir > Eriocheir sinensis. Next base: position 3,144,982 of record NC_066560.1, read on the forward strand.
TCCGGATTTTTTTTTCTTTTTTACGTTCTGCCTATGGCGCCGGTAGGCTTTCTTGGTGGGGCCAGGTGGTCGGCCCCAGCCTGTTTTGGCGCAGGCAAGTGTTTATAGTGGTGCCATCCTGCTTGCCTCATGCTGCCCCGTAGAGCTCATCTTTGATCTTTTAGAGAGAATCTTGAGTCCGGGTTGATGGATGGTCTTAATCAAGGACCGCATGTGGGTAGTTTTAGGTCACTCGTCGATGTCTGAAAATTTCCAGCCTGTTTGTAGCGGCGGGTGGGACGTGAACCTACGCCCGCACGCTGACCACTCAGCCACCGCCTCCCCAGTTGAGGCAAACGATGTGTTACAACAAGACTGAGTAGGCTATGTATGGAAGCATTTCTCAGAGGCCGTGGCGCTGGTAGGTCGTCTCTCGCTACCTGTCACTGTAGAAGTTGCGTGGTAACAAACGTTTTACAGGGTATGTCATTAAAGGGTCACGTTGCAGGGTGCTTTTGTCCACTCTGTATTAGCATTGCATAGGCTGCACGCCAGACAAACATGTACATATGTTTTGTATGTCTCGCGAGAGATGGCTGCAGGTGGCGATATAGGCCCCGCACCACCACTGCCGGCCTCTCCACGGAGCCCCTCGGGCCCTCGTGGCACTCCGCATCAACAACTACAACTCATCTTGCTTGTCCTTAACCCTTCCCTAACCTTCTCCCTTCTCTCCCCCTTTCTTCCCCTCTCCCCCCTTCTCTTCCCATATCTCCCCTTTTTCTCCCCTTATCCTTGCGAAGCCTCAGGTGGAGGATATATGAAACCCTTGATATTATGACCTCAAAAGAAGGAGGAGGAGGAGTGGAGCTTAGCCATGAAAAAAAGAATGTTGTTGGAAACTCTCTCTCTCTCTCTCTCTCTCTCTCTCTCTCTCTCTCTCTCTCTCTCTCTCTCTCTCTCTCTCTCTCTCTCTCTCTCTCTCTCTCTCTCTCTCTCTCTCTCTCTCTCTCTCTCCTTTTTCACTCATTGCTTTCTTTTGCTCCTTTTTCTGTTTCGTCTTTTCTCTTTCTCTCCTGCTCCATTCCTTTTCTTTTTCCTTACTTCTACATTTCTTTTTCTCTCTCTCGCATTCTCTTCATCCCCTTCTCTGATATGCATGAATGAAAGAAAGAAACAAACAAAAAAATGTTCCCTCCCCTCTCTCTCTCTTCCTCCTTTGCTTTTCCTCTTTTCTATTATTTATGTTTTCTTTTCCTCCTCTTCCTCTCCTCCTCCATCACATTTACTTATTATTAAAACACGAATGAAAAAAGGGATTATTCTAAGTACCTTGTTTTTCCCTTATGTATGATTTTTTTTCTCGCGTTTTTCTCCCTTTTTTTCATTATTTTCCTTCTACCTTATACGTTCTCTTTTCCTTCCTCTTCTCCTCTATCACAATTCCTTATTATTAAAACATGAATGAAAAAAGGGATCATTCTAAGTACCTTGTTTTTCCCTTATATATGATTTTTTTTCTCGCGTTTTTTTCCCTTTTTTTCATTATTTTCCTTCTCTTCTACCTTATACGTTCTCTTTTCCTTCCTCTTCTCCTCCATCACATTTCCTTATTAATATAACAGAAATACAAAAACAATGTTCCTACTCACTTTTTTTCCTGGGTATTTGTTCCTTTTAATCTTCGCTTTCCCTATCTCCTACCTCATACGTCATCTTTTCCTTATTTTCCTTCCATTCTTCATCGCATTTCCTCAGTACAACGAAGGTATTAAAAGGGAATATTCCAGGTAATTTCTTTTCAGTAAGGTATGACGAAATCGGGCAGTTTTTTGCGTTTTTGTTCTTTTAATTGTTTTTTATACGTCTTTTCCTTATTTTCCTTCCATTCTTCATCGCATTTCCTCATTAGTACAAGGAAAGTATTAACAGGGAATATTCCAGGTAACTTCTTTTCAGTAAGGTGTGACGAAATTGCGCTTATTTTTGCATTTTTTGTTCTTTTTAATTGTTTTTTTTTATACGTCTTTTTCTTATTTTCCTTCCATTTTTCATCGCATTTCCTCATTAGTACAAGGAAAGTATTAACAGGGAATATTCCAGGTAACTTCTTTTTAGTAAGGTATGACGAAATCGGGCAGTTTTTTGCGTTTTTGTTCTTTTTAATTGTTTTTTTCTTCTTGTCGTGACCCGGGCAGGGAAATAAATGGGAACTGGATTGTGAGGGGATTTGTGTGTGTCTGTCCGCGTGATGAGAAATTTAGTTTTGCTGAAGTTTTCATTTTTTTCCCCCGGCGTTTTTATTTTGTTGCCTTCTTTTTGTTTTCAAAGTTTTATCGTTATGTCATTGTCAGAAAGTTAGTTATTTAGCTCGGCAGTTTTATTATTCAGCCAGTCAGTCAGTCAGTCAGTCAGTCAGTCAGTCAATCAGTTTTTAATCAGCCCATGTCACTCACTTAACATGCCTGGTAGTCGGTCAGTCAGTCAGTCAGTCAGTCAGTCAGTTAGTCAGCCAGTCAGTCAATCAGTTTTTAATCAGCCCATGTCACTCACTTAACATGCCAGGTAGTCAGTCAGTCAGTCAGTCAGTCAGTCAGTCAACCAAGAAGTCAGTCAGTCAATCAGTCAGTTATTTAGTCAGCTCATCTTTCATTTTTATGTCAGATAGTTGGTCGGTCAGTCAGTCAGTCACTTAATCAGTCAGCACAGTTACTTACTATGTCACGTATGTAGTCAGTCAGTCAGTCAGTTAGTCAGTCAATCAGTCAGTCAGTTAGTCAGTCAGTCAGTCAATCAGTTAGTCAGTCAGTAAGTCAGTCAGTCAGTCGGTCAGTCAGTGTCAGTCAGTTAATCAGTCAATCAATCAATCAGCACAGTTACTATGTCGCGTATGTAGTCAGTCGTATGTAGTCAGTAAGTCAGTCAGTCAGTCAGTCAGCCAGCACAGTTACTTATGTCACGTATGTAGTCAACCAGTCAGTCGGCCAGTCGATCAATAAGCCTGACATTACTCGGCTAGAGAGAAAAAAAACAAGATTACATCACACTGTACTCCCTCCCCACTCCCTCCCTTCCCTTACTCCCGTCCCCCCCTCACCCAACCCCTCACTCCCCTCCACTCTCCCCCCAAGCCGAATCTCCCCTTTCATTCATCATCATCCAATCCCCTTTCCCCTTTCTCTGCCCTGTCTCCCCTACCCCTTTATTCTTTCACTCCCTCATCGTTTTTCTCCAAATTCTTCACTCCCTCCAGCCCATCCAATCCCTTTATCTCCTCCCTCTCACTCCCCCACTCCACTTTCTACTCCCTATTTGTTTTCCTTCCAATCCTCCACTCCCTTATTCCTCTCACTCCTGTTCGTGTTCTCACCCTCCTACACTCACTCCCCTTCACTCCCTTCACTCCCCTTACCCCATTTCTACTCCATTTCCTCACTCATTCCTTCAAGCTGCTTTCTCCTCCATTCCTTACACTCCTTCGTTTCACCTTCCTCACTCCCCCACTCCTCCCTTGCTCCTCACCACTCCCTTCTCACTAAATTTACTCCAGCCGTCATTCCTACCTCACTCCTCACACTCCTACCTTGCTTTTCATTCTCCCTTATTACTCCCTTCATTTCTCCTCCATATTCTCTCTCACTCCTTACTCCTAGTCACTTTCCCATCACTCTCCTCCCCCTCCCCCTTACACTTCTACTCCCCCTCCTACTCCCCCTCCTCCTTCATCTCTCGTTTAATCCCTCACCTTTCCCTCCAGGCTATACCTTTCCCCTCATTTCCCTCCCCTTCTCACCTTCTCCCCCTCCCCTCCCCTCCCCCTCCCCTTCCTAGTCCTCCTCCTCATTCGTCTCATATACTCCCTCACCTCTCCCTCCAAACTACCTTCCCCTTTTTTCTCTCCTCCTCCTCCTCCTCCTCCCCCCCTCACTCCCACTCCTCTCCCTCACGCTTCCCCTCACTCACTTCCCCTCCCTACCCCTCCCCTCCCTCCCTCCTCCCCCTTACACTTCTCCTCCATCCCTCATTCAGTTCCCCCACTTTTCCCCTCTTTTTCCTCCTCTCCCCTCTCCCTCCCCCTCCCCCCACTTACCTCCTCCTCCATCTCTCATTCAGTTCCCCACCTTTCCCTCCAAGCAACCTTTTCTCTTTTCCCCCCCTTCTCACCTCCCTTCACTCCCCCTCCCCTCTCCCCCTCCCCCTCCCCCTCCCCTGCAGCACAAAGAAGTATTCCATTTCAACGAGTCTTAAAGGTGAGCGAGCCGGGGTGTCAGAGGCGCTTCCCCATTTCACCTGCGCTGATTTAAATGGCGAAAAAAAAGTCTGTAAATGGCCGAAAAAAATGGTAATGAAGGTAATGGTGATGATGATGATGATGGTGGTGGTGGTGGTGATGATGAAATATGGCTGAAAAGGGACGGAAAAATTGTATTAATGATTGTGATGTTGATTGTGGTAATAATAATAGTGAAAATGATAATGAGAAAAGGGGGAGGAAAATGATAATAATGGTAATAGAATACGAGTGATGATGATGATGATGATGATGATGGTGGTGGTGACAATAATAATGATAATGAAAATGGCTGTATATGTATGTAATGCAATAATGATGATGATGATGGTGATGGTGGCAATAAAAATAATGATGATGAGAAAATGGTGATAAGGGTAATGATAATGATACTGATAATAATAATAATAATAATGATGAAAAAATAGCTAAAAAGGGGTAGGAAATGGTTAAAATGCTAATGATGGTGACGAGCGTAATGATGATGAAGGTGATGGTGGTGGTCAGCGTTGCCAAAATATCGTATTGACCACATATCGTATCTATCATTTATATGCCTCAAACTCTCGTACCCAGACAAATAACGCCTTCATGTTTCCCACTTACGTATCTTTCTTTGTGTTTTTCTTCCTTTCTTCTTCTATTTGTTCTTCTTGTTCTTCGTCCCGGTAAGAAAATCAAAGTTAGCGCTAAAAATGTCGAATACTGATGATTTTTCGTTCTTTGTTGTTATAGTTATCGGTTAGCAACTACGAAAATGAAACGCGATGAGTACGATAATTTGACAACGCAGGTGGTGGTAATTATAATGATATATATATTTTTTACAACAAAGGAGACAGCTCAAGGGCACACACAAAAAAGGAAACAATAATAAAAAAGCCCGCTACTCGCTGCTCCTATAGGTAATGGTAATGAAAATGGGTGAAAAAGGGGCGTGAAATAGTAATAATTCTAATGATAAATAGCAAAATAATGGTAATGTTGGTAATGGTAATAAAAATAATGAATGCTGGTATGTGATTTTAGTGGAGCACATTTTATAGGGCAGGTAAAAATAATATTAATAATTTCGTATGATTGTAGTGGAATTCGGTGCATTACGGGGCTGACACACGCACATTTGATAAGGCTTTCGTAGAGGTTGAGGGTAGTGGTTAAATTATGAGCCTAGTGACAGTTTGACAAGGCTGCTTCCCCCATGAATGCGAAAACTACTCATGTGAATCCGACTATTTTCCTTTGTAGCCTTTGAATATATTTGTGAGAGCCGAAAACCTCAGAGAATAAGGGATTTATTATTCTGTCCCAGCAGTCACCAATCACATGTAGCCTGAGTCGGTGAGAGGGCGAGGCGGCTTTCTTGTGGACTAGCCGAGGACGTACACTGAACGGAGAAGGGGGAGGGGCTTATTTGACGAGTTAGTGTGAACAGACTGTTGTGGGAGTCGGCGAAGTAGCGGTGGTGGTGATGATGAAATATTTTTTTTCTTAAGTTTTTATATCCAGGTAAATATAACAGTGATAAGAACAGGTGTGGTCGGTTGACGAGTTAGTGTGAACAGACTGGTGGTGGGAGTCGGCGGAGTGGTGGTGGTGATAGTGATGAAGTATTTTTTTTTTTTAAGGTTTTATATCCAGGTAAATATAATAGCGATAAGATAATAAGTGATGTGGTCGGTTGACGAGTTAGTGTGAACAGACTGTGGTGGGAGTCGGCGTAGTGGTGATGAAGTATATTTTTTCTTAAGGTTTTATAGCCAGGTAAATATAATAGCGATAAGATAAAAAGTGATGTGGTTGGTTGACGAGTTAGTGCGAACAGACTGTGGTGGGAGTCGGCGTAGTGGTGGTGGTGATGAAGTTTTTTTTTCTTAATTTTTTATATCCAGGTAAATATAATAGTAATAAGAACAGGTGTGTTAGGTATCCATGAGGACTAACGTAACATGTCGTCTCACTTCTGTGCCTTTAATATTAATGACTTTCTGGACTTTAATATATTAACTTTCAGACTTCTAATTGTTTTATTCCACTTTCTTAACTCCTCAACTTTCTCTTTTTCCCTTTTCACGGAGGCTCTCTCTCGGCCTCGCGCGGCTTCAGTTTCTCTTCTTTTCCCTTTGTGACGCTTTGGCTCGGCTCGGTCTCTCTCTTAGTCTCTTTATGCGAGTTTAATGTTATAGTAATTGAATGCCTTTATCGTTAACAGGGACATTAAAAACAATAACTAACACCTCTCCTCCCGAAACTGACCTCTCTTTTGACCACTCCTCTAAACGCTTTTTTATAGGGGCAGTGTTTAATGCCTTTGTCGTTAACAGGGACATTAAAAACAATAACTAACACCTCTCCTCCCGAAACTGACCTCTCTTTTGACCACTCCTCTAAACGCTTTTTTATAGGGGCAGTGTTTAATGCCTTTGTCGTTAACAGGGACATTAAAAACAATAACTGACACCTCTCCTTCCGAAACTGACCTCTCTTTTGACCACTCCTCTGAACTTTTTTTTTATACGGGCAGTGTTTAGCGGGTTTGCTTTCTCATTATTACATTTTTGCCCTTGAGCTGCTTCCTTTGCTGTAAAAAAAATCAATAAAAAGGTGTTAGGAAATTCCGTTTGTATATATCGGTAAAAAAAAAAGAGAAAAAAATGACAATACATACAAGGAGACAGGTATATGAACAAGGGAGGGAGCAGACCTTTACACTGATTAAAAGAATAAACGATGGAATGAGAGTGACGTCAATAAAGGGGAGGAGTAATAGAAGGAAGGAAGAGAAGGAAGAGTGCATGAAAAACAAAGGTAGAAAAGGAATGACATCAATAAAGGTGGGGGCTTCGTGGTGCAGTGGTTAGCACACTCGGCTCACAACCGAGAGAACCCGGGTTCGATTCCCGGGCGGAGTGGAAAAATTTGGGCGGCTTTTCCGATACCCTACGCCCCTGTCCACCCAACAGTGAATGGGTACCAAGTATTAATCGGGGGTTGTGTCCCGTCTCCTGGGATCTGTTCCCTTTTCCTATAATTCCTTCCCCTTCCTGTCTCTCTCCGGCATATGACCACAGATGTTGCGCCGACTAAACGAAACTTTCCAACTTTCTATCAATAAAGGTGGAGGAGTAATAGGAGGAAGGAGGAGAAGGAAGTACGATAGAATAGGAGAATAGAATTGGAGTGACGTCATTAAAGGGGAGGAGTAATAGAAGGAAGGAATAGAAGGAAGCGTGCCTGAAAAATAAGATAGGAGTGACGTCATTAAAGGGGAGGAGTAATAGAAGGAAGGAATAGAAGGAAGTGTGCCTGGAAAAAAAGATAGAATAGGAGTGACGTCATTAAAGGGAGGAGTGAAAGAAGGAAGGAAGAGAGGGAAGCTTGTCAGAAGAAAGAAAAAATAGAAGGAAGGAGTAGAAGGAAATGTGGCTGAAAAAACAAAGATAGGAGTGACGTCAATAAAGGGAAGGAGTGAAAGAAGGAAGGAAGAGAGGGAAGCGTGGCAGAAAAAAACACGATATAATAGGAGTGACGCCAGTAAAGGGGAGTAATAGACGGAAGGAGTTGAAGGACGTGTGCCTGAAAAAAAAATAGACTAGGAGTGACATCAATAGAGGAGTAAAAGAAGGAAGGAAGAGAGGAAAGCGTGGCAGAAAAAACAACAACACATACGATAAAATAGGAGTTATAGGAGTAATAGACGGAAGGAGTAGAAGGAAGTGTGAATGAAAACAACAACAACAACACAATGGCATAGGAGTGATGTCAATAATGGAAGGAGTGAGAGAAGAAGGATGACTACCGGTGGGGCTGGCGAAGGATTGGGGAAGGAAATCACGTCGGGGAGTGTCCTCGTTAAACACCTGTCGCATTGTGCCTCAGGTTCAGGTAGATCGCGGGAGTCTTGCCTTTGAATCGGCACTTCCTGATGTGGTCTTTATATTGTGGTCTTGTGGTCTGGGTCTGGGTCTTATGTCTGATTTAGCTTCACTATATTGATTTTATCTTTTTTTCTCTCGTATTTCCCAGCATTTATAAATCGTTCTTTTACTTTGTTCAGTCGCTTGCTCTTCAAAAAGGAGTCTTCCGATTATATTTTCTTCGTCTTCGTTATAGGGTCGTTATAGGGTGCCTGTCCAAGGGGGAAGGGGAGGGGGCGAGGAGGAGGGGGAGGAGGAGGAGGAGGAGGATCAGACAGGCGTGAAAGACGGCTGATAACTGGAGAATAAATATGATGAGTGGAGGGAAAAAATGTAAAAAAATAAAGCGGGAATTATATGAAGATAGAAATTGCATTATTATTATTATTCTCATTATTATTGATGATTACGATGACGATGATGATAGCAATAATGATGATAATGATGATGATAATAATGATAAGAATGATAATAAGTATAATTAAATGGCAGATGAAACAAGTGAAAGAAGAAAAAAGTATCTGGTCTCCACTAATTAATCACGAAAACTTTTAAGACTCATTTACGAGTGTCATTGTTATCTCCTCCTCCTCCTCCTCCTCCTCCTCCTCCTCCTCCTCCTCCTCCTCCCTGTATTACCAGTCTCAAACATACGTCATTGTCACCAACTTTTTTCTCCTCCTCCTCCTCTTCTTCATCCCTCGTCAGTGTTGCCAGTAGTCCAGCGGGGGCAGTGGTGCCAAGGAGGAGTCGAGGCTTGTGTTTGCCCCGAAGTCAACAGAATCCGGAGCACTAAACTTCACCGGGGAGAAGTTTTGGTGTGTACTGGGGCGTGTTTGGGGCTGCGAGGGGGAAGGGGTAGGGGGGAGACTTGGGCAAGACTTCGGTGGGGGTGGGGGGGTGGGGGGAGAGGAGGGAGGCAGGGGCAAGACTTCGGAGGGGGGGGAGACTGAGGAAATGAAGGATAGCAAGACAGTGGAATGAATGGGCTGTTTAGGGGACCGGTTCGTTATGCCTCTGTGTTTGGTTTCTGTCTTTCTCTCGTGTATTGATTCATGTCTTCAATTGTTGTCTTTTCCATTCATATTCCTTTTATTGTATTCTATTTGTCTGCTTTTATATCGGGTAATTGATTCTTCTGTTCACGGTATTGCTTTTTATCTCTTTTGTTGATTTTTTTATATTCATTTATCCATGTTATTTATTTCGTATCTTTCCCATTCATCCTTTTATTCCTTTTACTGCATTCTATTTGTCTGCTTTATATTGGGTAATTGATTCTTCTGTTCACGGGATTGCTTTTTATCTGTCTTCCCCATTCATCCTTTCCTTCCTATTAGTTCATAGTGTCCATCATCATTTTGTCTGTCTCCCATGGATTCATATCAATATATCCGCGGCCCCGGTGCACTCGACTTTCTACTCTAGCTCGTTCCTACACTGTATAAATCCCTTATGCAAGAGTTAACCAGCCTTTCTATTCTTTCATCCCTTACCCTGGTAAACTCTGGAACAATCTTCCTTCGTCTGTATTCCCTCCTGACCTCTTTCAGGAGTGTATCGAGACACCTCTCCACACAAAATTAATTAACCTCTCCTTTGTCCACTCATCTCTTTTACAGGGGGAGTGATTAGCGGGCATTTTGTTCCTCACTTATTTTTTTTGACCTTGAGCTGCTTCCTTTACCGAAAAAAATCCTATTATTGCATTCTATCTGCTTTTTTTTATTATTACTGGATTTTTTTTATCCATGTAATTGTTTCTTTGTTTGTTCTATTAATATGCATTCATTTACCCATACTTTTCCTTTGTCTTTCATATTGATTCATTTATTCCTATTATTGCATGCCATTCGTCTGCTGCTTTGTGTTAATTGATTCTTGTATTCACAGAAAGTTTTCGTTATTAATTAATGGAGACGAGATACTTTTTTTCTTCTTTCACTTCTGTTTCATCTGCCATTTAATTATACTCATTATCATTATTATTATCATTATCATTTATCCATTATCATTTATCCATTTTATTCCATTGTCTTTCATGTCATTCATTTACTCCTATCATTGCAGTTTGTTACTCTGCTTTTGATATTAAATGATTCCTTTATTTTCGGCGTTGCATTTTTGTCTTTCTTCTATTGGTTCATATTTTATTTCATCCCTGTTATTCCCTCGCCTGTCACAGTCATGCGTTACCAATATTGCTTGCCGTTTTTCTGCCATTTTATTATTACTTGTTTCTCTTATTCCTGTTATTGTTTCGCGTCCGTCTTTTATAACGATTCATTGAGTGTCTTTCTCGTGTGATTACATTCCGATTGTCTCCTTTTTTCACTCATTCATGTATTCATTTGTTTGTTTTATTACGCTCTGTCTGACTAATCCATTCACTTGTTCATTTATTTTTGTTTTGTCTTTTATAACGATTCATTGAGTGTCTTTCTCGTGTAATTACATTCCGATTGTCTCCTTTTTTACTAATTCATGTATTCATTTGTTTGTTTTATTTCACTCTGTCTCACTAACCCATTAACTTGATTATTTAATTTTGTTTTGTTTTGTCTTTTATAACGATTCATTGAGTGTCTTTCTCGTGTAGTTACATTCCGATTGTCTCCTTTTTTCACTCATTCATGTATTCATTTGTTTGTTTTATTACGCTCTGTCTGACTAATCCATTCACTTGTTCATTTAATTTTGTTTTGTCTTTTATTAATATTATTTTTTACAACAACGGAGACAGCTCAAGGGCACAAATAAAGGAAACAATAATAAAAAAAGCCCGCTACTCGCTGCTCCTAAAAAAAGAATCAAAAGAGGTAGATGGACACTCTTCTTTGTTTCTATGATTGTTTTCTGCCTCCTGTTCGTTTCTTTATTCAATTTACTGTAGTTTTCATATTTATTTATACATTTCTTCATCCCTGTTATTTCTTTCTGTCTCATATTCATTAATCTATTCCTTATTCATGTAACTGATGTCTTTCATTTTTATTAATCAATATTCTATATTATGTTTTTCATCCTAATTCATTCATGCATTCAGGTTACTGCAGTTTTTGTCTTACTAATAATGCGCTTATCCTTTCCTGTTATTGCTTCCTGTCTCCTCTTCATTTATTAATCTCCTTATTCATATGATTGGTGTTTTGTCAATATGTTTTAATCTTTCACTCATTAATATATTCCGGTGTTATTATTATTTTGTGGTTTACTAAGTTTTCCTTCTCTGTACTCTCTCTCAAATTAACTTTTCATATTATTCCTTTTTTCTCCATCTTTATATATATCATAACTTATACTTGTGTTCTTTTCCTTATCCCATCGTTTCTCTCGTACTTTTTTTAATAGTTTCCTCCATTTCTTCGTAATGTATTCTTCCACTAATTCATCATTATTATCGTTCGTTATTAATTCTTCCTTCTGTTCCTCCGAATCTAATCAGGTCCATTAACTTCTCTTTGTCTGTGATTCGTGTTGCGTCTTTGTTTCTCCTAATTACTCATCGATTTTTATTCAGGTCATCATTTCTAGCATTTATTACCTTTTGCCTGTCTGTCTATCTGTCAATCTGTATGTGTGTCCGTCTGATCTACCTGTCTATGTGTATCTGGCCATATTTGTCGTCGTATGCGTGTCTGCCTTGGTTATCTGTCTGTCTGTCTGTCTGTCTGTCTGGTTGTTTGTGTTTCAATCTGTTCTGCATGTCTGCCCGTGTCTGTCTGTCCGTCTGTCTGGTTGTGTTTCAGTCTGTTCTGCATGTCTGTGTCTGTTGTCTTTTTTTTTTTTTTGTGTGTGTGTGTGTGCTTGCGCCTCTCTCTCTCTCTCTCTCTCTCTCTCTCTCTCTCTCTCTCTCTCTCTCTCTCTCTCTCTCTCTCTCTCTCTCTCTCTCTCTCTCTCTCTCTCTCTCTCTCTCTCTCTCTCTCTCTCTCTTCCGCTCCTCATTATTTAATCACCCCGCCGCAGCCTTCCGTAATTCATGCATAGGTAATATAAAACAATGAATAAACACTCGCCTCCTCACGCGCGTCACAAATAATATAAATGCTACAAAAAACACGTCACGTTAATTTACATTTTTTATTTTATTTATACTCCTCTTGTATTTGCCCCCTTTCCCTTTGATGGCTTAAATCGGCCGGTTATGAATCCTCCTTTATGATTATTTATTTATTTTTTTGTTTATTTGTTTATTTGTTTTTATATTTTTATTGACGATTGCCAGAGAGCAGCAGCAGCGAGCGATTGTTTCATTCTGCATCGGTCTCACTTTCGTTTCGTTTCGTCTCTCTCTCTCTCTCTCTCTCTCTCTCTCTCTCTCTCTCTCTCTCTCTCTCTCTCTCTCTCTCTCTCTCTCTCTCTCTCTCTCTCTCTCTCTCTCTCTCGCACCCCCGATTTAGCGTGTTGGGAGACGAGTGAGCGAAGCTTCGAGTGTTCCAAAAGTGTTCGTTTGGTGTTTCGTTTTTGACTGACACTATTTTTCTGATTTTCATTAATTTGCTGAGAGAGAGAGAGAATGGGGGCAGACGTAGGATTTTTTCTTTTTTTATATTTTTTTTTGGTCTCAAGTGGTAGCGGTGACGTAGGCGTGAGTGGTTGAGTGGCGGTGGTGATGGTGATGAAGATGGAGGAGGAGGAGGAGGAGGAGGAGGATATAGTTCGTGACGGGTTTAGTGGAGAAGGATTTGAAGTGGTGATGATGGTGATGGGGGTGTTGAAGGGGGTGATGGTGATGGTGGTGATGCTCAGGGTAGTGGTGGTGATGATGGTGTTGGTTTTGGTAGATAGAGTAATGGTGTTGGTTTTGCTGTTGTTTATGATAGTGGTCGTGGCGGTGATGGTGGTAATGGTGGTGATGATGGTGATGGTGATTGATAGAATTAAAGGTGTGTTATGGCTTTCACCTTGTCATATAAATAAATAAAAAAAGTTAAATGTCCACTAAGCCGTGTTTTATGCGGCTCAACTGTGTGTGTGTGTGTGTGTGTGTGTGTGTGTGTGTGTGTGTGTGTGATATTTTTGTTGTTTTTTCTCTTTCTTATATTGTTGTTTTTCTTGATGTACTTGTCAGTCGCTTTCTTTTGTGCGAGTCCGAGTCATGTCTCTCTCTCTCTCTCTCTCTCTCTCTCTCTCTCTCTCTCTCTCTCTCTCTCTCTCTCTCTCTCTCTCTCTCTCTCTCTCTCTCTCTCTCTCTCTCTCTCTCTCTCTCTCTCTCTCTCTCTCTCTCACACACACACACACACACACACACACACACACAGACATCATCACCATTATCGTCATCACACACACACACACACAAAAAAAAAAAAGTGACAGATGGTGATGGTCATTGCGTCTGTTTAGGCCCACAGATTAATTTAGTTTCCAGCGCGAAGGATTTATTTTCACTAACAGCCGTGCAACAATTAAATGCTGGAATAGGGATTGAAATTCATGCCGTATTTCTGTGTTGATTTGCCGGAGAGAATGTGTGGGGAGCTGTGTTATTCTTGTTATTGTTGTTGTTGGTATTATTATTATTATTATTATTATTATTATTATTATTATTATTATTATTATTATTATTATTATTATTCCCCTTCGTTTCCTTCCTCATACTTTTCTCCTTTTGTTTTCATTCTCTCTCCTTTTCTTTTCATTCTCTCCTTTCTTTTCTCCTTTTTTTTCCTTTTCTTCTTTTCTTCTCGTTTTCATTCTCTCCATTCTCCTTTTATTTTCATTCTCTCTCTCTCTCTCTCTCTCTCTCTCTCTCTCTCTCTCTCTCTCTCTCTCTCTCTCTCTCTCTCTCTCTCTCTCTCTCTCTCTCTCTCTCTCTCTCTCTCTCTCTCTCTCTCTCTCTTCCTGCATTGTCTTCCTTTTTTCTCTCCCCCCCCTCCTTCCCCTCCCCCTTATCTTTTCTTCCCTCCTTTCATCCCCCCCCCGCCATCGCTCAAGCATAAAGGAGTCCATAGGTTATCGGTTTGCCACTAAAGAAAGCTTCTATTCACGTTTATTTATTATTTATTATCATTTATTCCTCAAATTTATTAGTGCTTTTTCTCTTATTCTTCCACCTCCTTTATCTTCTCCTCTTCCTCCTTCTGCGTTTTGTCCTTGGTCTAGTTCTCCTCCAACTCCTTTTCGCTTCTTCTGCATCTTCCTTCTCCTTTTCCTCAAATTTATCGTGCTCCTTCTTTTATTTCTTCTCCTCCTTTATCTTCTCCTTCTCTTCCTCCTCTTTCGTTTCTTCCTCGGTCTACTTCTCCTCCAACTCCTTTTCCCTCCTTCTTCATCTTCCTCCTCCTCTTCCTCAAATTTATCGTGCTCCTTCTTTTATTTCTTCTCCTCCTTTATCTTCTCCTCCTCTTCCTCCTCTTTCGTTTCTTCCTCGGTCTGGTTCTCCTCCAACTCCATTTCGCTTCTCCTTCATCCTCCTCCTCTTCTTCCTCTTCTTCCTTCTGCTCCTTAAAAATTGAGAAGCAAAAGGAATATTTAATGCGCACGGAGCTGTACTGCCGCCGCTGCTGCTGGCAATGATGATGATGATGATGATGATGATTTTAAGAAGGAGAAGGAGGAGGAGGAGGAAGAGGAGGAGGAGGAGGAGGAGGAGACGCGCAAAACTCAGTGTGCAATAACATAAAAAGAGTAAAATAAAATGAGTTAAATAAAAAGAAAGCATTAAAATAAGTCTTGGCCGCATTATTCTCGTTCTCATTTTTCTTTATTCTCTCTCCTTCTCGTCTCGGTCATTAAGAAAGGAGAAATGAAGACAAACAAAGATCTTAACTAACTTTTCACTTCTTGATATAATTTTATTCTTTTCTTCGGCTATTCTTTACAATTTTCTGCATTACGTCTTTTTTATTTTCTTTCTGTCATTAAAACTAAGAAGGAATAGAACAAAGGATATAATTTTTGTGTATGTGGTTATTTAAATTTTATCCTTCTCCTTTTTCTGTATTAACTTCCGGCGTTCTCTTTTATTTTTCTCTTGCATTATCAAAAAAAAAGTCAAATTATTATTATTTTCATTCTCTCCTTTTATTTTTATTCTCTCCTTTTCTTCTTTTCTTTTCCTTTTCTTTTTCTTTTCTCCTTTCTTCTCCTTTTCATTTTCTCCATTCTGCTTTTATTTTCATTCTTTCTTCTATTCTTTCCTTACTTAAACTTTCTCTTTTCTCTTTCTTTCCGTCGGCTTTATTTATTTATATTGTTACTTGTCTCTATTACTAAATATATAGAATAGTGGAAATTATTTTTTTTTATATTTCAAGATACATTTTATCTCTGTGTTTCATGTGCTGAGTCTTCTTGTTCTTCTTAATTCGTTCTTCTTAATTCCTCTTCTTTTCTGTCCTGATTCTTCTTGTTCTTCTTAATTCCTCTTCTTTTCTGTCCTGATTCTTCTTGTTCTTCTTAATTCCTCTTCTTTTCTGGCTTGATTCTTCTTGTTCTTCTTAATTCCTCTTGTTTTCTGTGCTGAGTCCTCTTGTTCTTCTTAATTCCTCTTCTTTTCTGTGCTGAGTCTTCTTGTTCTTCTTAATTCCTCTTGTTTTCTGTGCTGATTCTTCTTGTTCTTCTTAATTCCTCTTGTTTTCTGTGCTGATTCTTCTTGTTCTTCTTAATTCCTCTTCTTTTCTGTGCTGAGTCTTCTTGTTCTTCTTAATTCCTCTTGTTTTCTGTGCTGATTCTTCTTGTTCTTCTTAATTCCTCTTCTTTTCTGTGCTGTGTCTTCTTGTTCTTCTTAATTCCTCTTGTTTTCTGTGCTGATTCTTCTTGTTCTTCTTAATTCCTCTTCTTTTCTGTGCTGAGTCTTCTTGTTCTTCTTAATTCCTCTTGTTTTCTGTCCTGATTCTTCTTGTTCTTCTTAATTCCTCTTCTTTTGTGTCCTGATTCTTCTTGTTCTTCTTCATTCCTCTTCTTTTCTGTCCTGATTCTTCTTATTCTTCTTAATTCCTCTTCTTTTCTGTCCTGATTCTTCTTGTTCTTTTTTCTTCCTCTTCTTACATCACTTATAGATTTTCGTGACATTAATAACAATAAAATATTGGACAGTGAAAAAATGTTTTGAGCGCGTCCCTTTTTCTATTGATATGTATTTTTCCTATTTGCTGTTTCAAGTATTGTTTTTTTTTCCTTTTTTATACCTCTTTATTTTTTGTTTATTTTTCCCGTCGTTTTGTCATGATTATGAGGAAAAAATAGAGCAGTAGAAATATATTAATGTTTTAAGGAAAGTTTTTACAATTTATTTTTTGTATTAGTTTTTCGTTTTTTATTTCTATTTTTCAAGTTTATTCCCATCGGTTTTGTCATTATTAACAAGAAACCAGCTAGATAGTGGAAATTCGTTTTATAAGTGAAGTTAATGTAAATTCTATGCTTGTCTCTCTCTCCTGCATTCACTCCTTGTTTTCTCTCTTCTTTTTCTTTCTTCTCTTCATTGTTGTTGTTCTTGGACACGAGGAATGCGGCCACGTGACTTCCTGGCCGGCATTCCCACCTGTGTACTCCTTAATGAGAGCCCACGGCCTTGACACACACACACACACACACAAGAAGAATAATGAGAATAAGAGGAGACACTGATGTGTGTGTGCGTGTGTGTGTGTGCGTACGTTTGTGTGTGTGTGTGTGTGTGTGTGTGTGTGTGTGTGTGTGTGTGTGTGTGTGTGTGTGTGTGTGTGTGTGTGTAATGTGACCTCATTTGCATAATTTGGCATTGACATGTTCTTCCGCCTGATTCCCGAGCTCTCCTCCTCCTCCTCCTCCTCCTCCACTCTCCCACTTATGTTGGCTCGGCGCGACTTGTGAGGCTGTTCATTGAAGCAACTGTTCGAAAGTCCGTTCCTAAAAAAAGAAAAAAAAAAAGAAAATGCGGCCTTGTGCGTCACCGGGATCCTTATAAACCACCAAACTGCTGCCGCGACACAACACAGGAAGGATTGCGACCTGAAACACATGCAGCGGACCTCCTCGAAGCGCCGAGAACCGGAATCTTATTTTTATCCTGTATACATGACCGCGCGTCGCTCAATATCCAGGCGTGAATAATTACTTGCCGACATTGCTGTGAAGAAACTGGACGTGATGGCTGTTACCACCACGGAATTCTCATTTACGTAGTTTGGAAATATTTTACAAAAAAACGATCGTACAGAAAAGGTTGCTGTTTTATATGTAACTTTTGTTTTGTTTTAAATTGTATGTTATCTTTTGTAAACAGACAGACAAATGAAAACATACAAAAAGGTGGCGGCGTTTTATGTTATATCGTGTACGCTCTGCCGTTAAAATAGACAAACAGGACGCAGAGAAATACAATTCCATTTTCGTGGAGATAACCACAAACAAAAAAAAAATAACCTAACAACAGCAGCTGCTACCAGACGTCCCAAACAGCAGGCAGCCGACGACACTGCCCTTTATGTCTAGACTGACGCCTTGGTGCAAAAAAACTAACATGCAGTAATAATGGGGACTTCCTCTGCCCCGGCATTGATTAGGCATAGATAGGATAGACCAGGACACTAGCGATCTGCAGGACGAGCTAGACAGACTATATGATTGGGCGAGGAAGTGGCAGATAGAATTCAGTGTCGGGAAGTGTAGTATTCTGAGTGTAGGTAGGAATAACCCCTCACACAATTACTCCTTAAATGATACTCCAAGCAGTTCTGGGTGTGGGAGAAACTTGGGAGTCTTAGTGAGCACTGACCTCCGTTCTAGGGCTCAGTGCATTCAGGCTAAGAATCGTACAAACAGGGTACTGGGTTTCATCTCGAGGAGTGTAAGCAATAGGAGCGCTGAAGTTATCCTCAAACTATACCTAGCACTATAAAAAAAGTCGGTTCCACGGGAGCTGACGGAGATTTTCCTTTAGGGGTGGACTGGCGGACTTGGTGTCATTGCATGGGTGATGGTACTGCGCGTTCATTGGCCAATTCTTAACTTGTTCTGATGCCCATAAATTTGACTTTGTATTCCTACCAAAACCCTTTGTGAGTTTTAAGGTAACATATTGCACCTATAAAAACTAATGCAATAATCTCTTTATTGATAAGTGTGTGCCTTTTGAACTATTATAAATTAATCTGAACGACATTCATAACAAAACCAAGTCATAACTGCACGTAAACGGACAATGTCCAGCGACTGAAGCGACTGTTGAGGCTAGACTTTTTTGACTACTTTTTACTACTACAAAGTGCTAGGCTACAGTCTAGTTAACTCATTTATTGTAAGATTTCTGGGTATATTTTTAGGCCTGGCTTAGTCATAATGTGTAGTGATGCTATGGAGTCATAACGTAAACATTGGCCTAAGGCAAGAACCTTCCCATTTCTTTCACCGTCCTATCATTATTCCTGAAATGTGTTTATAATGTTTGTGGGTAATAAACTAATAAATAGCCATAAGGAAGAGCGATTATAAAAATAACTACATTTATATACCAATAGTGTTGATTTTAAGAAGTAGCAGAGAGCGAGATATAGTAGGCTTATGTCATAGCAAACGAAATTGCCGCAGCTTAGATCTTGTAAAAAACGGCCAGTGAGCGGCGCGGAGACCGTCACTCAAGCATTGACGCCAAGTCCGCGAGTTCACCCCTGAAGAAAAATCTCCGCCAGCTCCCGTGGAACCGACTATGCGTAGTTAGACCTCATCTTGATTACGCGGTTCAGTTCTTGTCACCCTTCTATAGAATGGATATCAAGATGTTAGAATCTGTGCAGAGGAGGATGACAAAAATGATTCAAAGGTTGGGAAACTTGCCGTATGAGGATAGACTGAAGCATTTAAATTTACACTATCTAGAAATGGAAAGGTTACGAGGAGGCTTGATCGAGGTTTATAAATGGATGAAGGACTTTAATAAAGGGGATATTAATAGGGATTTGATTTTAAAAGAGCCAGGTAGAACACGTAGCAACGGTTTTAAGTTAGATAAATTCAGATTCAACAAAGGCATAGGCAAGAATTGCTTTACCAATAGAGTGGTGGGTGAATGGAACAGACTTGGCAGTCATGTTGTGTTTGTGCCAATACCATAGATACATTCAAGAAGAGGTTGGATAAATTCATGGATAGTGAGGTTAGGTGGGGTTAGGATTACAGGAGCTGCATTGTAAAGGCCAACCGGCCTCCTAAAGACTCCTTACGTTCTTATGTTCTTAATTTAGGCCTGACGAACAGGCTAAATCATCAAAGCAAGCATCCTCATTGTAAGCTTACATAGGTTATGTTGCCTGGTCTTCCATGTTTTCATGTTTTTCTTCCTTCCGCTGCTCCAGCTTCCGTTCCTAATCCCGTTGCACTTCCTTTTTTTCTTCTTCAACTTTTCTTCTTAATTAAAAATACCGCGAGGAGAGTTTGAAAACTCTATAAGTGTTGCTACTCTTTATATTTTCGTTTCTCATCGTCATCATCATTTTCATTATCATCATTATCACCATTCCACCGTTCTTCTCCTCCTCCTCCTCCTCCTTATCATCATCATCATCATCACCACCACCGCCACCACCACCACGACCAGCACCACCACCATCGCCATCACACTCCATCATATAGGCTCACCGCATCAATCCCTTCCTTCACTTTACACGCATACATAAGGGATCAGAATCTATTATCCCGCAGTGTTATATAGAGTTGAATCCCATTACGGAGGATCGAGCGGCGTCCATGGCAGGTAATCCCCGCCCGAGAACCTGCCCTGTAAGCCCCTACCTGTAATCCGCTTTGCCGCCGCCCGCGCTCGCCCCCGCCCGCCCGCCCGCCGCAACTGAAGCAGATGAACTGGATTGCCTAATTACTTTTTGCCTCTAATTACTCTTCGGCTCTAATTGCTTTTTTCGCGTATGATTAACGCGTCACAAACACCTGTCCTGGAGAGAGAGTGTAATTAACCTGTGTGTTCTGCCCTTTCTCCCACCTCTCTCCTCGTCCTCCTCCTCCTCCTCTGCCGCCTCCTCCTCCTTCTCCTTCTGTCCGTTTTTTCTTTTTTCTTTTTATTACTTTGTTGTAGTTCTAGTTCTCGTTGCAGCCGTTATACTTTTCTCCTCCTCCTCCTCCTCCTCCTCCTCATGTCCGATTTTCATCCTTTTTATTGTTTTGCCGTAGTTCTTGTTCTCGTTGTTGTTGTAGTTGTTGTTGTTGTCGTCCTTTTTCTTCTACTGCCGCCTCCGCCTCCGCTGTTGCTGCTGCTGCTAATGTTAAGTGATGCTGCTTCCTCGTCTCTCTCTCTTCTCCTTTGTCTTCATCTCCATCTCTATATCCATTTCCACTTCCTACTTCTCTTGTTCCGTCTCCTTTTCTATTTCTTTCTTCTTTTCCTTCACTTTTTGGTTTCCTTCCCTTCTTTCTCTCTTCTCTCTCCTCTCCTCTCCTCTCCTCTCATCTCCTCTCCTCTTAACTTCTCTTCTCTTCTCTTCTATCCTCTCCTCTCCTCTCCTCTCCTCTCCTCTCCTCTTCTCTTCTCTTCTCTTCTCTTCTCTCCTTTCCTCTCCTCCTCCTCCTCCTCCTCCTACTACTACTACTACTGCCACTACTACTACTACTACTACTACTACTACTACTACTACTACTACTACTACTACACCTTGTCCTCGTCTATGTCATGGTTCTCGTCTTCTTCCTCCTCGTTCTCCTCCTCGTCCTGTTCCTTTTCTACTCATTCATTCACTCGTCCATTTATTGATCCATTTATTCTTACTTCATCAGATTCTTTCTCTACCCGGATATTTTTCTTTATATCTTTTTCTCACCTTTCTTTGTGATATGATAAGGAAAACACGACGCTGCGACGCTATTTTGAAGGTAACGAGAAATATTGGTAGAAAAATGAAGTAAAATTGAAGTTGATGGTGCAGCGGAAGGGAGTAAGAGACGGGTGACAGAGAGTTAGGAGGAGAAAGGTTTTTTTTTTAGTCGAGGTGATGATAGAGAAGGGAAGCCAGGCAGGATGATAGTGATAATGGTTATGTGATGGTGATGATGATGATGATGATGTGATGATTGGGAGGTGAAGGAAAAAGAGAAGGAGGAGGAGGAGGAGGCGGAGAAGGAGGAAAATTTGAAGAAAGAGTCGGAACAGAAGTAGGAGAGGAAAACGAGAAGGAGTAATCTGGAGTAGAAGTATGAGTTAGAAAAGGAAAAGGAGGAGGAGGAGGAGGAAAATTTGAAGGAAGAGTCGGAACAGAAGAAAGAGAGGAAAACGAGAAGGAGTAATCAGGAGTAGAAGTATGAGGTAGAAAAGGAAAAGGAGGAGGAGAAGGAGGCGGAGAAGGAGGAAAATTTGAAGGAAGAGTCGGAACAGAAGAAAGAGAGGAAAACGAGAAGGAGTAATTAGGAGTAGAAGTATGAGCTAGAAAAGGAAAAGGAGGAGGAGGAGGAGGAGGAGGAGGAAGAGGAAGAGGAAGAGGAGGAGGAGGAGAACGAGGAGAACGAAGAGAAGAGAGAGTGAAAGGAGTAGAAAAAAAATAATGAAGAGAAGAACAATGAAAATGGAGGTTGAGAAGTAGTTATAGCACAGCACCAGAAGAGACGGAAGCAGGAAGATGATGAGGAGGAGGAGGAAGAGAAGGCAGTATGGAAGAAGAAAAAAAATACTAGAAAGACGAGAATGATGAATGTGGAGACGGAAGCAGGAAAATGCTGAAGAGAAGGAGGAAGATGAGGAGGAGGAGGAGAAGAAGCTGAGAGTAGGAAGTCAGTACTAATTATCCTTCCGTGCATGACTAATCACCGCATCATCCCCTGAATAAGTGATGAGACTCGCTGATGAATAGATGATCAGTGTGTACGTGGTGAATGATTAACACACACACACACACACACACACACACACACAGAGAGAAGGAGTTAAGATATGGACTGAGCACTGGTTGGGTATAATTGGTATCTCTGTTTTTGAATGAGATAGTTTGAACGAAGCTTAATGTACACGTATGGGCTTGTATGTTTTTTGTGTGTGTGTTTTGAGTGTGTTAGTTTGTATGGTGTTGTTTGGTATGTAAAGGAATGGCTGGACGAAATAGTATAAACGAAAACTTATATCGTCACCTCCGTAAACAAAGCGCCTAAGTCGTTATTTTCTACTTTACAGGAGATCAGAAAAGAACTGTCATCATCTCATTTGGCTTAAGGTTTAGGCAGAAATGAAAAGGCCAATTCTAGAACACTCAAACCCTGAATGACGAAGGCAACTGTACAAAAACTGGCGTCACACGTTGAAAAATTGATATAAACAAAAACCTGGAAATCGCTGAAAAATGTCATAGGCAATTATTTTATGCGGGTGACAATATATTGGTAACACTCCATCTCTTCTTTCCTTTAGTGAGGCAGTAGAAACTAGGAGCGTTGAGCAGTACTTGGAATATTCCGTCTGTCTAGTATATAGTGGTGATTCAGTGGCATTGAGATGATGTGTATACAGACCAGTGGGAATAGTTAATCTTACTCCTGTACAAGGGACGATGGCAACGTGGTGGCTTGGCCCAGACGAGGAGGGAGGAGGGGGGGGAGGGGCAAGTGTTGGGAATAGCGGGTCTGTTCAGCGTTGACCAATGAGTCGGAGGCGGTGAGATAAAGGGCCAGTTTGACAGTCCAATTCATCACGTTTGTAAACTCCCATTACAAACACAAAATACTGCGAAAATTCCTCGTAGCTCTTGTGTTTGGCGTTGACTTAAAAAGAAGGAGGGAATTAATTTTAGGACACTTCACAGGAAATATCTTTATTAATATCTGGTACTGAGTAGAAATAACGGATCATTGTGGAGAATATGATTTGATTTGGGCGCTTACAATGACTGTGTTGGAGTGTGTTGAACTGGCAATAAATGTGTAAACCAATGGAATCGATCTCTGTGCCTCTGTAAGTAAGACAGTGGCAGTAAGTGACATTGGACAGTGTTGGGAGTAGTCCATCTGTGGTGGCTACAAGCGAGGCAATGGCAATAAGGAAACGAATGGGAGTAATTGTGCTCCATAGTGTTTATACGTCAATTTAACTGAAAACACGATATTCAGCATGGGTCTCATTGAACGGTATGTAGCAGTGCTCCTCTTGAACCTTCATTGTGTGGGTTTATGCCCTTCACTCGCGACCCCATTACAAGGGAACAAAATATTGGCAGCAATGAATACATTTACCTCTGTGGTGGAAGATGCGACCCCCTCGAGTCGAGTCCAGCGGCGCTGCACAGGGCCGCGAGGAACCTTGGCGTAAGGGAAACAGAGCGTGGCAGGAACAGTGTTGGTAATGATGAGGACCTAATCAGTGTCTATAAATGAAGAGGTCCGTCTCTGCCCCTTCATCCTGACCTGACCTGACCACTCACCTCTTGCCCCGTGCAGCGCAGCGGTGAGGGTGGGTGAGATTAAGCGAGAAAGAGACTGATGGAAGGTAAAAGGTGATGATTGCATTATTAGAAGAGGGTTAGGATAAAGAAGGGAAGCCAGGCAGGATGATGATGATGATAATGACGATGGGATGATGATGGTAATGATAATGAAGCTATTTAGTTTCTACAATTGAAGTGATCTGGATGACATTTAAGTGATGAATTATAATTATTGTTGGGGAATATTATAACATGGAAATCTATCTTCTTCCTTCTCGACATTTTTTTTTTTACCCGTGTTTTATAGGGTCGCTTTATATATTTTTTATTTTTATTTTGAGTGTAAGATCGGATGCCCTTCCTGACGTCATCTGGTGGCTCTGGGGTTCGAACTGCCTCGCCACGGCCCTCACCTCCATGACTCTCATAACATTACAATCAATAAACTGTGCAAAAAACGCGAACAAAAAATGAATTGTAAATCTTTATAAAAACAAAATGGAACAAGAATACGCAAAGCAAAGGGAGTTGATTGCATTTTCTTCCTGCACCCACCCACCCACCCACACACACACACACACACACACACACACACACACACACACACACACATATAAAACACTCTTGAACCACTGCAGGAAGCTAAGGAGGAAAAAAATGTTCGCTAAGAGTTATTATGGTGCGGAGAGGAGGAGGAGGAGGAGGAGGAGGAGGAGGAGGAGGAAAACCGTTGGGGAGAGCAAAGAAAAGAAAGACAGTTGTTCAGAAGAAGAAGAAGAAGAAGGAGGAGGAGGAGGAGGAGGAGGAGGGGGAGGAAGGAAGGAACGGTCAGAAAAGATTGCCTCAGGAGTTCGTCGGACTTTTCACTATTTTTCCTTTCTTTTCTTATTTGACTTTCACGTACAAACATTTGATGCTGCGCGTTTTTCTTCTTCCGTGTTGCCTTTTGCGCCGGTAGGCTCCCTTGAGGGGCCCGTTGGTGGTGCAGGCGCATTTTATTTATCGTGGCTGCCGTGATGAATGACCCTTGCTTGGCCCATGCTGCCCCCCGGTGCTCCTCTTGACCGACGTCGCTGAAGTTAGGGTTGATTGAAGATCTGGGCAGCATGTGGATAATCTTCCACCACTCGGCGATGGTTGGAAATGTCAGCGTGCCTCGGTGGGACTCGTACCTGGGTCCTTGGGATCAGTAGGGTTAAAAGAGGTACTGGAGGGGGTTAGTCCGCTTCCGAGGGAAAAATAGCCCGCCCCGCGCATGACGTATATTGTTACCCAGTGGTCGGGGTCAGAAGGCAGAAGCCAGGTCAGTCCGACCGTGACCTTCCCTGCGTTAAGAGCAAGGAACTCCGAGTCACTCCGCGCTCCGGTGGCTTATTGTTGGGTGTATGAATGTAGGTCTGAACAGGGGCAGAAAGTAAAGTCCTGTACTTTTACCAACAACGTTGACAAGGTCCCATAACTGTGTGTAAGAGACAGAGAGAGAATATCCACGAGAGAGGTCCATCCACGTTTTCTTTTTAGTATACCCTGCCCGAGATCTATATTTAGATTTTGACACTGCCTTCCCTACCCTTTTCCCCTTACTGGGTAACAATCCACGTCACAAGTCTGCACAGATGGATTACAGCGGTCTAACCCTCGGGATAAACACGTCTGCACACTGACCATTCGGAGGCAAAATATGATAAATGGCTAAGTGTGTCGTGTGTAAAATTGTATTCCATTCTCTTCGTATTTCTTGTTATCGTCCTTGTTTTCCTTCTCCTCCTCCTTTTCCTCTTCCTTTTCCATTTCCTTTTCCTTTTCCTCCTCCTTCTCCTCCTCCTCCTCCTCCTCCTCCTCCTCCTCCATGTCATCTACCTAACTTCACCCTCGCCACCTGGGCAGATTATCTCAAAGGGAGGAAAAGGAGGAGGAAGAGGAGGAGAAGGGGGAAGAAGAGGAGGAGGAGGAGGAGGATAAGGGGAGTGAGGGGGGAGTGAAGGTGGTGGTGGTGGGTATTGTCTTGCTAATGAAGTTCTCTGTTTTGGTGCTGGTGATGATGATGGTGATGGTGGTGGTGAAGGTGGTGGTGTGATGTTATGCTTGATGATGGTGGCGATGGTGATGAGGATGGTGAGGATGCCTGTGATGTTGGTGCCTTTCTCTACTTTTGATTACATTCTCTCTCTCTCTCTCTCTCTCTCTCTCTCTCTCTCTCTCTCTCTCTCTCTCTCTCTCTCTCTCTCTCTCTCTCTCTCTCTCTCTCTCTCTCTCTCTCTCTAACATACTGTCCTAGCTCTCACCTTTTCTTCCATTCTCCTTTTTTCACTTTCTTTTTCCTCTCCACATGTCTTCCTCAACCTTTTCCCTCTTTCCTTACCTTCTCCACCTGTCCTATTTCACCTCTCTCTCTCCCACCTTCAATATTTTCCTTGCATCGTAATTTCCTCCCTCCCTCACCTATTCCTCTTTTTTACTTTCTCTTATTCTCTCCTTTCTCCTTTTGTGCTTCATTCTAACTTTCCTTTCCCACCCATCTCCTCTTTCTTTCCTCTCTTTCTTCACTGTGCACTTTCCTCTTTTATCATTCCCTCTCACCTTACTTTCCTACCTTCCTAACTTATTTTTTCCTCCCTCTACTTTCTTTATCAATCCTCATAATCTTAATTTCCTATCTTCCTCACCTTTCCCCTTTTTTCCTCCCTTTTCTAACCCTCTACTTTCTCTGCCTTTCCTTCTGGTCTTACTTTATATTTACCTCTTTTTCTCCCCTTTATTTTCTCCCTACCCTTTATTACCTCCCTTTAGCCTCTGTGCCACAATACCTTCAGTTTACCGAAAAAGCCTCCCTTAGCCCGCACAGGTAAAGACACGCACCCGTTCACCTGTCCAATTAATACTTCGCCCTAGTGAATTGAAGCCAAGCGGGAAACTTTTTTTGGAACTTGTGTAATTACGTCTCTTTTGTTATACTTTGAACTCCATTTCTTCTCCCTTTCTCTCTCTGTCTCTCTGTGTCTCTGTCGCTTTCTGTCTCTGTCAATCTCTGTCTCTGTCAATCTCTGTCTCTGTCAATCCCTATGTCTGTCAATCTCTCTCTCTCTCTCTCTCTCTCTCTCTCTCTCTCTCTCTCTCTCTCTCTCTCTCTCTCTCTCTCTCTCTCTCTCTCTCGTCTATATCGCAGTGCTCTATTTTATATTTTCTTGATCTTTCCATTCTCCTTTTTTTTCCTCTTATTCTTTTCTGTTCTATGTTTTTTCCTTGTTCATCCTTTCCTCCTCACCTTTCATCGCTTTTATTCGTTTCCTTCTATGCAAACTCGCACTTTTTTCCATTTTACTTTTTTTACTCATTCTTTTCTATATTTTTTCCTCGTTCATCCTTTCCTCCTCACCTTTTCTCTCTTGTATTTCTTTTCTCTTAAACAAACTCTCGCACTTCTTCTTTTCTTGTATTCTCGCCATCAGTATCTTTTCTTTATTTCTCGTTTCCTCTCTTTCTTTCCTTTCATACAAATACTATTGCTTACTTTCCTATCGGCTATCAATATCCTTTCTTTGTTACTCCTTTTATCCCATGACTTCATTTTTAGATAGAGGAATTAACAACTCTCCGCTTTTTACCATTTCCTACGTAGCGTCATTTTCCCCACACCTACAAAGCGCAGTAAAGGTATTAATTTGCTTATGTATTAACTTACTTTCCTATCGGCTATCAATATCCTTTCTATGTTACTCTTTTTATCCCATGACTTCAGTTTTAGATAGAGGAATGCAACAAATATCCGCTTTTTACCCATTCCTACGTAGCGTCATTATCCCCAACACCTACAAAGCGTTTTCCCCATGCGTAGTAATGGTATTAATTTGCTGTGTTACGTGGAATGTTTCGTGCTATGGTTGCCACTAAAACGAACGGGGCGCGAGGCGAACGGAACCACAGGGAATAAAATGGTGAATAAAAATCGTGGCGAGGATGCATGAACGTCGCCGCCTAACCGTTGATATTATGTGCATATTGAGGGCAACTTTTTTGTTTGGCCGTGTGAGCGAGCGTTGTGTTATTGAAGGTAATGGCTGGAACTAATGCGGCGCCGGGGAGAGGCCACGGCGGTATAGAAAACAATGGCACCGGAGCGCTCTTGTGTGTGTGTTTGTGTGTGTGTGTGTGTGTGTGTGTGTGTGTGTGTGTGTGTGTGTGTGTCACAACTACCAGCTCCACTGTCATTACTTTCACCACTACCACCAAAACGACCACCACAACCACCATCACCATCATCACCACCACCACCACCACCATCACCACCACTACCATCACCACCACCACCAACAACAACAACAATAACAATAACAACAACAACAAACAACAATAACAAGAACAACAAACAAGAACAACAACAACAATAACAACAGCAGCACGTACATCACCACCACCACCAACAACAACAACACTCATATCACCGCCTACACCACCGCCTCCACAGCTGCCACCACCACCACCACCACAGCCATGACGGCCAGCAAGTGTGTAAACAAAGGAGAAATTAAAAGCCTTAAAGTGGAGAGACAGAGAAGTGGATATGTATTGCAATTGGGAGCGTGATATGTTGGCAAATGTAGGTGACGATACTCCCCTCCCCATCTATTCCCCTCTCTCCTATCCCCTTACTCTTTCTATCCCCTCACCATTAATCTTATATTCTCTGACTCCCTTCCCCTTTTCGCCCTATTGACAGACTTACATACAGACAGATAGATAGAGAGGCACACAGGCAAGCAGAAAGAAACGTAACATAGATCAAGTAAATAAGCAAGCAAGTAAGTGAGTCAAGGTTTCTATTGATTACACTTTCCAGTTACATAAACATTTAAAGATTTCTTACACACGCAGACATACACGATAAACCATGCAGAACATCATTTATTATTAGATTATCACAGCTATCCCCCCCCCCCCCACCCCCGCACACACACACACACACACACACACACACACACACACACACACACTCCAGCGTCGTGTTGTAATGTAATCAGGCGCAACACTTTTTTTTGTGCACATGAGTTTTATGCACCTGTTGTTCCCGCCGCGCCAGCCGCAGAACACGAGGGAGGGAAACGTAATTACCTCAAAACGCGGCGGCATAGAAATGTTATGAAATGAGAGAACATTTTGTAAAGCCATTCCAATGAAAAAAAAAAAGCTTACGGACATTGAGGTAGCATTTTTTTATATTATTCACTAATGGACCACAAAAGAGAAACACATCTATGTCAGAAAGAGAGGTGTATACGTGGAATTATTTTGGTCGTCGCTCCCCTAAAAAAAAAAGAGAAACTAAACCTACAGATATTGAAGTAGATTTTTTTGTACTATTCAGCAACAGAACACAAAAGAGAAACACATCTATGTCAAAAAAGAAGTGTGAATACGTGAAATTATTTTGGTCGTTGCTCCCCTAAAAAAAAAAAGAGAAAATAAACCTACAGATATTGAAGTAGAAGATTTTTTTTGTACTATTCAGCAACAGAACACAAAAGAGAAACACAGCTATGTCAAAAAAGAAGGGTGAATGTGTTCTGACAAAGGGAAATTATCAAAAAAGAAAGAAAAAAAACTTAGATATTGAAGTATTATTTTTTTTGTACTATTCAGCAACAGAACACAACAAAGAAACACAAGCTATATAAAAAAAGAAGTGTGAATACGTTCTGACAAAGGGAAATTATTTAAGAGGCCGTACGACCCCTTCCAAAAAAGAAAGAAAAATATAAAAAAACTGAGATATAGAAGTATTATTTTTTTAAACTATTCAGCAACATAACACAAAGGAGAAACACAGCCACGTCAAAAAAGAGGTGTGAATACGTTCTGACCAAGGGAAATAATTAAGGACGTTGCTCCCCCTCCAAAAAAAAGAATAAAAATAGCTTAGACATTGAAGTAGCATTTTTTTTAAAACTATTCAGCCACAGAACACAAAGGAGAAATACAGCTATATGAAAACGGAGGTGTGAATAAGGTTTGACCAAGTGAAGATATTTAGGACGCCGCTCCTCCTCCCCCCCCAAAAAAAAAAAAATACTTACAGATATTGAAGTAGTCATTTTTTTCATAGTACACAACAACGGAACACGAACGAGAAACACAGCTATATAAGAAAATGTGAATCGTTTTGACCAAGTGAAGATATTTAGGATGCCGCTCTCCCCACCCCCCCGCAAAAAAAAAAAGAAAAAAAGTTACAGATATTGAAGTATTATTGTTTCATACTACACAGCCATGGGACACGAGGGAGAAACACAGCTATATAAGAAAATGTGAATCGTTTTGACCAAGTGAAGATATTTAGGACGTTGCTCCCCTTTAAAAAAAAATAGATGGAAAAGAGTTTACATATATTGAAATAGCAGTCATTTTTGTACACTATTCATCAACAAAGCCAGACAAAATCACTGTACCAAAACGGGGTTATATCAATATTTTTTTTCTAAAGGAAATTGTATCCAAAGTCTTTGCAATGAAAAGAAATACCGAAATGAAAGTAGTAATCTATTTGTGTACTAAAAAGTAGAACAGAACAGAGAAACGCATATGATTTAAAACGAAGTGATATTGGTATATTTCTGAGGGCTGATATGATTTATAAAACTCTTGGAGAAATGCAAAAACGACTGAGTAATGCAACTGTCTTTTTGTTTTATTATTCATGAACATAACAAAACAGAAAAGTCGTAAAAGTCCCGGGTGGTATTGGTCTGCTCCTCACGAAAGAAATGATTCAAATAGCCTTTCCAATATTTTTTCCAATACTAACGTTATAGTCATCTTGTTCGCTATTCATCAGCAGAACGGAGCAGAGAAACGCATCTTGATTAATTAATGTAAGGTGGTATACTCGACGAAAGAAATTATTTATGAAGTCACTTCAATAGAAAAAAAGAGATTTGAGTAGTAGTTTTTTTTGTATGTAATTCATTACCATAAGAGAATAGAGAAACACATCTTCATTAAAACGGGGTGGTACTGATCTGTTCTTAATTAACGAAGGAGATTATTTGTGAAGGCACTAGTAGAAAATACAGATTCGCGCAGTAGTCTTTTTTTTTCTTATACAAGTCACAACCATAACCAAACAGGGAAACGCATCTTCATTAAAAGGAGGCATCATAACAACTTACGGCATTAGGGGAATTACTAAATGCTATTCCGATCAGGTACTTGCAGACATTGAACTAAACTAATACCTAAGCTTACCAAATACCTAAATACCAAGTCTTAAATACTATCCAATATACCAGAAAAAAGGCGGACCATACACGAGAGAAAAAAGGAATGTATTAAAGACTGCACCTACTATGCTGAATATATTATTATGTGAAGGGTGTAATTACAGGCAGAGTAATATATAAAGTAAACGTAAAATAAGGCGTGAAGCAGCAAAAATATTTAAACCTCGGAGGAGCAAATTAACGCTTTCATAAACCCGTCAACATTTTACCCTTAATGATAAAACAACAAGACAAACAACTACGTGCGTGTAAGTAAATCAGCGTACATGGTGTCGCTCTTCCGGGAACGTACACACGAAAAGCCGGTCGTTTGTGTATGTGTGTGTGTGTGTGTGTTTACGTGTGCATGTACCGTGTATAATATCCTGTTTGAATTCACGGTTTTGTGTGTGTGTGTGTGTGTGTGTGTGTGTGTGTGTGTGTGTGTGTGTGTGCGCGCACGCACGCTACTACATTTGTGTACGTGCGCGCGTGCACTTGTGTGTGTGTTGCTGTGATTAAACTTGGCTAGGGGATTTGTGTGTGTGTGTGTGTGTGTGTGTGTGTGTGTGTGTGTGTGTGTGTGTGTGTGTTATGTGTGTGTGTGTGTGTGTGTGTGTGTGTGTGTGTGTGAGAGAGAGAGAGAGAGAGAGAGAGAGAGAGAGAGAATGCATAAGCTGGCAGATCAACAGAAAGGAGAAAAAATAACTAACAATAACAGACAATTGAGAGAGAGAGAGAGAGAGAGAGAGAGAGAGAGAGAGAGAGAGAGAGAGAGAGAGAGAGAGAGAGAGAGAGAGAGAGAGAGAGAGAAAACACAGAGGCGGGTCGGAAGTGAGTGTACCTTAGAGCGGGTGTGTTTAGTGTACCTGTGAGCCGCGCACCTCACCTGCCGCCTCACACCTGTATTTTGTTACGGACGGGGCGCGGGGGGGGGGGGAGGTAGAAAGGAAAGAAAAATAAAAGAAGGAAAAAGAAAAGTTAGAACTGAAGAAGGATGTGGGAAAGGTAGGAGGGAGGGGAGGAAGAATAGAAAGAAAAAAAATAAAAGAGGAAACAAAGAAGTGGTTGAACTGAAGAAGAAAGGGAAGGCGGAAGGAGGGAAGAGAGAGCTGAATGTGCTGTCATGGATGATATAAGAAAGAAAGAAAGAAAGAAAGAAAGAAAGAAATTAAGTATGAAAGGATGAAAGGAAGGAATGGAAGGAAGAATTGAGAGAGGGAGGTTGGAAGGAAGGAAGAAAGAAAGAAATGGAAGGATGAAAGGAAGGAATGGAAGGAAGAATTGAGAGGGAGGTTGGAAGGAAGGAAGAAAGGAAGGAAGGAAGCAAAGAAGGAAGGAAGGCAGGAAAAAAAAAAAGAGCAGATGGGATTAAAGAAAGACTGTAAGGAGACATAAAAAACATAAATATAAAAATAAAGAAAGATAAAAAAAGACGAAATTGAAAGACATAACGAAATAAATAAAGGAAGGATGGGAGGAAGAAAGTCATCAGGATAAATCAATAAAACAAATAAATATGTAAAGAAAGAAATAAGAAAGGGAAAAAGGAAAAACAAAGAAAGAGGAAATGTAATGAAGGAAGGAAGTAAAGAAAGAAGAAAAGAGGGAAATTAGGGCGGAAAGAAGGAAAAGAGAAGAGAGAAGAGGGGGAAAAACAGGAAACGGTCAAAAGAGAGGAAAGAGAGAAAAAGGAGAGAAGGGAGAAGAAATAAAGAAATGAAAGAAGGAAGGAAAAATTGAAAGGAAGGAGAGTGACCGTGGAAGGAGAAAGAAGAGAGACAGGAGCAAACGAGGAAGCATGGCGTGAGAATGTGATAATTATGGAGATAGACAGAATAAAAAAAATGATAAACGAAAGACAGAAAGTGGGAAAAAAGTGAAAGATTGTGGTGCCAGAACGAGAAAATGTGTTATAATAATTCAGATGAAACGATAAAAGAAAACGATGAGTAAAAGAAAACGATGAGTAAAAGAAAACGATGAGTAAAAGAAAACGATGAGTAAAAGAAAACGCAGAACAAAAAAAAATCAAGATACGAGTTAGAGATAGTAAAAAGAGAAGGAAATCTATATCAGAGGACGATGTGGAAAGAGAAATGGATGGGAAAAGGAGAGAAAGCGCCGGAAATGGAGGGAGGAAGGAAGGAAATGACAGGAGGAGAGAAACTGCGGGATTTAGGAGGTAATGAATAGCCGGTAGGGAGGGAGGTGATGAGAGTAGTGGTGGGGTGGGGGTGGGGGGAGGTAGTGGTGGGGGGTGGGGGGAGGTAGTGGTGGGGGTGTTAGAGGTGATGGGGGGAATTAAATGGTTCGATGGATAACTGAACGTGAGATGCTATTAAATGACCCTGATTGTGTGTTTGTGTGTGTGTGTGTGTGTGTGAGAGAGAGAGAGAGAGAGAGAGAGAGAGATAATGTGCCAGTAAATGTTAATGAATTCCCCAAATTAAACGTATTATATTTTCCCCCTTTCTCTCTCTCTCTCTCTCTCTCTCTCTCTCTCACACACACACACACACACACACACACACACACACACACACACACACCCTCGACACACATACAACCTCCCCCCCGCCCCCCCCCCTCACACACACCACCTCCCTACCTCATCCCGTCCATTACCTTTACCCATACCATCACACGCAAACACACACATAAACAAACAGACACAAACAAACACACAAACACATAATCACCCCCCCCTTGCCTTCTACCCCTCCCCTTCCCCCTTCACACACACAAGGGGGCAGCGGTAATGGTGACCAGAGAACTCATGAAATAATTTAGAAGGCCCAATACGCTCGGTACCAATGGCCGTTCACCCACCATCGCGGGTATTAGTTGTGTGTAACTGTTCCCTACACCTGTATTTACGGCGCCACTGTTCTAGGAGCGCGTGTTACCTGGGTCATAGCATCGATTGGGACAGGTCAGCAGGTATTGTTTCGAAGTTAAAGGGACAAAGAGCATATGGGGTTAAAGGGAGAGAGAGAGAGAGAGAGAGAGAGAGAGAGAGAGAGAGAGTGTATGTGTGTGTGTGTGTGTGTGTGTGTGTGTGTGTGTGTGTTGTTACCAAGGGAAACTTTTGGTTATGGTGTTTTGTGTGTGTTGTTTTGGTGATCTGTTCGTGTGTGTTGTGGGGGTGATGGTAGTGGCGCTGGTGGTGTTTGTTGTGGTGATGATGGTCGTTGTAGTGGTGATGGGAGTGATGGTATTGCTTTTTGTGATGATTTGTTTAGTTTCGTGCGTAGGGTGTCGTGCTACTCGCCTTTATTCGTGACATTATTTACATATTGATTTACTTTGGAATGTGAGCTTTGATTTGCATTACGTGATTTGATGTTCTAATTTTTTTTCGTCTCTCCAATTCGATTTTCTCTTTTCTCTCGATTCTTCAGTTTCCATTTTCTGTATGACGTTTTTTCTGCGTCTTTCGATTTTTATTTATTTTAGGCCGATAGTTTTGATTAATTCTGACTTTTAACGTGCCTATAATTTCTTTGTTTTCAGTAAATTTAGTTTTGTTTCTTTCTCCACGTTTTTTCCTCTATTGATCTTTCCCTTGCAATCCTCAGTGTAGTCTGGTAGTGTTAATCAGTTTTACGTTTTAACATACTTACAATCTCATCTTTTATATAGAGTTTGCTTTGTTTCATTGTCCTGTCATTTTTTTTTTCAATTTCCTGTTTCGTTTCATCAATTTTGAGTTCTGACACTTATAATCTCAGCTTTTATATAGATTTTGTTTTCTTTTATTCTCCTCAAAGTTTTTTTATTCAATTATCTCGGCCGCTTCACTTTTATTTCGTGGTGCGTCGCTCTGTTTTCATGCCTTCAATATATTCGGCGTTGTAGGGCCCGGGGAGGATTTTTATGTGAGCTTAGTTATTGTAAATGTGCCGCTGGAAAGAGTGTTGATGGGCCGGGTGTAGGGGGAAAGGGGGGTCAATAGGCAGGGTGTGGGGGGAAGGTTGGATAAATAGGCAAGGTGTAAGGGGCGAAGGGGGAGCAATAGGCAGGGTGTGGGGGAGAAGGGGAAATAGGCAGGGTGTGGGGAAGGGGGCATAAATAGGCAGGGTGTGGGGGAGAAGGGGGATAAATAGGCAGGGTGTGGGGGCGAAGGAGGAGCATTAGGCAGGGTGTAGCGGGCGAAGGAGGAGCATTAGGCAGGGTGTGGGCGGGGGAGGGGAGGGAGTAGGTAGGGTGTGGGTGGGAAGGGGAGGAAATGGTCGGGGTGCGTGGAGGAAAGGTGGAGAGAGAGAGAGAGATATACCAAGCTTGTAACTGTTAATGATACTAATTTCGATTTAGTGCTTTGGTAACTGCACTAATGAATACACACACACACACACACACACACACACACACACACACACACACACACACACACACACACACACACACACACACACACACACACACACACACACACACACACATTACAATCTGCACAATAAATCACAGCAGAAGAGTCTCTCAACAAACTAATTAACAGGTAAGGTCATTATTGAAAGGCAGGTAATTAAGGGGACCGTCAAAATAATACATTTCCACTACTCGTAAGAAATGAATCCACCTGTTTTTTTTTTTTTTCGTATTACTAATTTTTGCCTTCTTTCACATTCTCTCGGATTATGGCCGTGTGTGTGTGTGTGTGTGTGTGTGTGTGTGTGTGTGTGTGTGTGTGTTTTGTGCAGTAAAGGAAAGAGGAGAGAGAAAGAGAAGAAAGAGGAAGAAAGGAGCGTTAAATGGTAGAAAAAAGATACGATTGGAGGAAAAACGGGAAAGGGAGCAAAGGGAAAAAAATGGAGGAGGAGGAGAAGGAGGAGAAGGAAGAGGAGTAGGAGGAGTAGGAAGAGGAGGAGGTTGCAGTGAGTGTATTGCCTGCATTCCTGCCAATATTTAACGCCAAGTATTTGAGGTCAAAACTCCACGACCTCGTTTTTGGCATGTTGCTCCTGTGACGCTGTGAGCTCGAGGCACGCACTGACACACAGGCTGAAACAGGACACAAAAGACTTAGTAATGACACACGTTTACCAAAAGAGGTGGAAAGTGACGGAGGAGTGACGGCAGGTGAACCACAGTGGTACAAAATTGACCCTGATGTGACGGAAGCTGCCGCAAAGAGACGGGAAAGTAGCTAACGCAAAACTGACGCAGAACTGACGCACAGGTGACAAAAAAGCGACACAAAATCGACGCAAAGGTGACGCGAAGTGGCATCAGAGTGACGGATAGCGATGGAGTGACGCTTTCTCCTCCTCTTAAAACTCTTCCTGAAATATTTACCGTCTGGAGAGAGCATTTCCTAGTCTTTCAGTGCAACCAAGAGGAGAACTTTTGAAGGGGCCAAGAGTGACGCCGCGCCGCGCTCTTGAAGCCTTCCTCTTTAAATAGGCAGATATCCTGCATTTACTTCGTGCAATATTTAGACGATCTGTTTATTTATCTGGTGCTGAGTGCGACCTTATCCACTGC
Organism: Eriocheir sinensis; assembly: GCF_024679095.1. Classification (NCBI taxonomy): domain Eukaryota; kingdom Metazoa; phylum Arthropoda; class Malacostraca; order Decapoda; family Varunidae; genus Eriocheir; species Eriocheir sinensis. The sequence goes on from NC_066560.1 coordinate 3,181,244, forward strand.
GGCTGCTGCTAGGAATACTGCTGTTATACTACTGTTATATTGCTACTACTACTACTACTACTACTACTACTACTACTACCAGCTTAACCATGCATCAGTTTTCTTCCTCTTTCTACTCCTCCAACTCTTCCTCCTCCTCTCGTCCTCCTTCTTTACTACAACTTCCTCTTCTTTGTCCTCCTCCTCCTCCTCCTTGACCTTCACCTGAGCGGCTGCGGGGCGTTACCTGCGGGGCGGCCATTACCTGCCTCACGTAAATCCCGGCCCCAGGTGACCACACGCCCGCCACACGTGCACGCCCGCCCGCCCGCCCACCTGCCGGGACGAATGCCTCGCTTCCCTCATTTACCTGGCTGTTGTAATATCTTTTTTTACCTGTTTGTTATTTAGCTTATCTTATTTAGTTATTTTCTTTATTCATCTGTTTGTCATGTTATTTATTTTTCTATACCTACGCCGTTCTTCATATTAATTTTTTTTATAACAACGCTGATTCTTTGTGCTTTTTTTTCGTTATTTCTTTGTCTTTTGCTTAACTGTCTTTTCTTTTGTCACGTTTATTTTTTTATTTTGTTTCTTTACTTACCTTTTGATATCGGTTTTTATTGCTTTTCTCATTCCTCTGATATTTTTCCTTTTATTTATTTTTGTTTATTTTTAAGTCGTATTATTTTTCCTGTTTCCACTTATATTTATTTTTTTTCTTTTGGATTTTTTCATTTTTGCGTTTTTTCCACTTTTTAAGGTAATATTTGGATTTTTTTATATTCATTCCTCTACCTGTCTCCAGCTTAAGTCATACCTTTTCTCACTTTTTCCAGTCGCTTTCCGTTTTCTTTACCTTCTGATTAACCTTTTCACAACATCTTTTTTCCTTCACACGTTCTCCTTCACTCAAACGACGCTCTTTACTTCTCTATTTATTTTTACTCGCAAAGTCGCAGTTCACGGGTTCTTTCATATCCTTCCTTCTTTTGTCCGCTCCTTTTGCCTCTTTGCTCCACACTTTTTTATTGCTTTTATTATTATTCCTCTCACAGTTTTATTTCCTTCCCTGATCTCTCTCTCTCTCTCTCTCTCTCTCTCTCTCTCTCTCTCTCTCTCTCTCTCTCTCTCTCTCTCTCTCTCTCTCTCTCTCTCTCTTGCATCCTCTTTCCTCTTTATATTGTATCTCTTACCTCTTTGCTCCGGCCTCTTGAATACCACTTTATTACCCTCGCTTTCCTCTTATAAATCTTCCCCTTTGCTTCCTCTTACCTCTTATGTACTCTTCCCTTCGCCTTCTCTAACCTCTTACAAACTCACCTCATTGCATCCAGTTTCCTCTTTATATCGTAGCTCGCACCTCTTTGCTTCGGCCTCTTGAATACCACTTTTTTATTACCTTCTTTTTCCTCTTATAAACACTTTGTATCCTCTTGCCTCTTACATACTCTTCCCTTCTCCTTCTCTAAACTCTTAAAAACCCTCCTCATTGCATCACTCTTTATATCGTGTGTCTTGCCTTTTCGCTCCGGCCTCTTGAATACCACTTTTATGTTATCTTCGCTTACCTCTTATAAACCCTTTGCGTCTTCTCTCCTCTTAAATACTCTTCCCTTCGCCTTTATGTTCCTCTTTATATCTCAATTCCTACATTCTCTCTGCCTTGACCTCTTGAATATTCGCTTGCTTTTTTTTTAATCGTTCGCGTCCTCTTACCTCCTACAAACGTTCCTCTTTGCCTCGCTTTCCTCTTTATATCGTGTCTCTTACCTTGCCTCTTTGCTTCGGCCTCTTGACTCACTTTTATTAACTTCGTTCTCCTCTTACAAAGCTTCCATTCATGTCCTCTTATCTCTTAGTTTTCCTTACTCTTTCTTTTCCCTCCTCGCCTTACTCTTTCATCTCTCGTATATTTTCATCCCCTCCTCTTCCTCTTCCTCTCATACCTCTCCCCCATTTGGTCTCCTGAATTTCCTCTTCATCGTTCTCTTAACTCGTACTTTCCTTCTCCCACCTCTTACCTTTAACCTCTTTAATCCTTCCTCCTGCCGCTTGGCTCCTCTTGGTCTTGAGGCTTTAATGAGTAAATATAAAAAGGCCTTTTGAGGCGGCAGGGAAAGCATTGAGCAAAACGCGGTAACGAAGGAGCGCTCTCTCTCTCTCTCTCTCTCTCTCTCTCTCTCTCTCTCTCTCTCTCTCTCTCTCTCTCTCTCTCTCCTTTTTTTTTACCTTTTCTCTTCCTATTTTCCCAGGAACCGATGCTTTCAGGTTTCATTTCAAGAATCGTCAGCAGCACCAGCGCCAACGTCTTCCTTAAGTTATTTTTAGCGATAATTGGACCTCATATCGATCATGCATTATAGTTTTCGCTTCCTTACCATAGAATGAACAACAGCAAGGTAACATCAGAGCAGAGGAGAATGTCATAAAATAATTCACTAGTTGAGGAATTTGCCTTACACGGATTGGCTTAAACGCTTAAAGTTGTATTATCTAGGTAGGCGAAGGGTGCCAGGAGACTTAATTGAAGCTTTAATATGGATGAAGGGGTCTCGTGAGGGTGAGGTTAATAATGCTTTGGTAGTAAGAGAGCAAAATAGAACCCGTTGTTTAGTGTTAGATATATCCAGCTTCAGCAAATGCAAAGGCCAGAGTCGAATTATAGAGTGATAGATGAATTATAGTGATAGATGAATGGAACAGGCTTGGGAGTCATGTGGTGAGCAACGTTGCCAGATTGTCGTACTCAGCCTCCTATGTTTGCCGATTTTCGACCCCAAAACTGCCTCCTCGACCCCAGTAACTGCCTTTATATATAGTTCTCGTTAAAATGGTTAATTATACGTATTTTTTGTCAATAGCTATGGCTCAGAAACCGGTAAATATGAGGCTCTGAGTACGATAATCTGGCAGCGGTGGTGGTGAGTGCCAATACGATAGATACATTCAGGAAAAGGTTGGATAAATTCATGGATAGTGATGTTAGGAGGACTTAAATGTTTGCGGAGCTACTTTGTATAGGCCTACCAACCTCCTGCAGACTCCTTGTTCTTATATTTTACTCTCACTGTACCCTTGATTTTCCTTAAGTCTGGTTTTATCTACGACAGCTTTCCACAATTTATTTACGTCTGTCTATTGCCGCTTGCAAATACTTTCCACTCAGTATTTTTAATCATGTCCATAAATACCTGTCAATCTGCTTCCATACCTGTCACCGTTTGTTTATTACCCTCCCCGTCCATGCCTGTCCGTGGGTGTATTTCCAAGATATATACCCGTGAACCTGTCTATCAGGAGCCAAACACATAACTCAGAGGAAGGCTGGCACGCGTGTTTTTACGTACGATTTTTCAGTTGTTTTTTTAATAATGTCACGAGCTTTTTCAATTTTCTTGTTTGTTGATGTATGTGTGTGTGTGTGTGTGTGTGTGTGTGTGTGTGTGTGTGTGCGCGCGCGCTGAGCAAACTACTGTGCTTGTGTATTGTTGGCGAATATTAAAGCGTTGTGTTGAATGATGACATTTGAAGCGACACACACACACACACACACACACACACACACACACACACACACACACACACAGAGAGAGAGAGAGAGAGAGAGAGAGAGAGAGAGAGAGAGAGAGAGAGAGAGAGAGAGAGAGAGAGAGAGTGGTATATATTATCATAAAGAAATGGAGAATAATGTAGATTAATACTGCTGGAGGAGAGAGATGATGGAGGCGTGTAGGAGGTAGGAAGGCAGGATGGTCGGATGGATGGGAGGGAGGGAGGGAGGGAGGGAGAGTGAAAAGAAAGGTCAGACTTTAGTAGGGAACGAAGGCGGGAGTGAAGGAGGAGACGGATTGGAAGAATGAGGAGGAGAAGGAGGTATAGAGGGAGGAGGGTAAAGGAAGGTAAAAGGGAAGGGAGGGAAGGAAGGCAGATAGGTAAAGAGCTAGCGAAGAAGAGAAGAGGAGGGGGAGATGATTTGGTTGGGGTAAGGTAAAGTAAGGGAGATGATTAGGTTGGGGTAAGGTAAAGGGGTAAGGAGAGAGAGGTAAGGTAGGTAAGGAGGGAAGGGAAGGGGGAAGCGATGATTAGATTTTGAAGGAGGGAAGTTTGATAAAAGGGAGGAAAAACTGTAAGGTAGGTAGGTAAGGAACTAGGAAAGAAGGCAGAGATGAGTAGACTGAAAAGGGAGGTTAGGTAAGGAGGGAAGGGAAGGGGGAAGCATTGGTTAGATTGGGAAGGAGGGAAGTTTGATAAGAGGGGAGGAAAAACTGAAATGTAGGTAGGTAAGGAACTAGAAAAGAAAGCAGTGATGAGTAGATTGAAAAGGTAAGTTAGGTAAGGAGGGAGGAAGAAGTAAACTAGGCAGGTAAGGAGCCAGGAGAGGGAGGGAGAGATGATTAAGTTGGAGAGGAAAGAAGGCATGTAATGAGGAAGGGAGAGAGAGGTAAGGTAGGTAGGGTAGGAGAAAACTGAAGAAGGGAGAGATCATTAGGTTGGGGTGGAAGGGAGAAAGGTAAACAGGGGGAAAAAAAGTAAGGTAAGGAGAGAAGGGAAGGAGGAAGAAATGATTAGGTTGGTAAGGAGTGAGGGAAGGATGGGAAGGTAGGTGGGTAGGTAAGGAGGGAGGAGGAGGAGAGGGAAGGAAGGTGGGTAGGTAAGGAGGGAGGAGGAGGAGAGGGAAGGAAGGTGGGTAAGGAGGGAGGGAAGGACGGGAAGGTAGGTAGGTAGGTAAGGAGTAGGAAGAGGGGAGGGAAGGAAGGTGGGTAAGGAGGGAGGAAGAGGAGAAGGAAGGTAGGTAAGGAGGAAGGAAGAGGGGAGGGAAGGAAGGTGGGTAAGGAGGGAGGGAAGGATGGGAAGGTAGGTGGTAGGTAAGGAGAAGGAAGAGGGGAGGGAAGGAAGGTGGGTAAGGAGGGAGGGAAGGACGGGAAGGTAGGTAGATAGGTAAGGAGCAGGAAGAGGGGAGGGAAGACAGGTGGGTAAGGAGGGAGGGGAGGGTGGGAGGGGGAGGCACTAACAGGCTCACAAAACTTCAACATTTCGGGGTAAGATTTATTTGTCAGAAAAATCTCGGCAGCAGGAAAAAATATTCGAGTCTTTCTCTCATCACTTAAAACTTGGAGGGATTTTTGGGTCGCGGAGGAGAGGAAATAAAATACTTGCGATGGAGAGTAAACGTCGTGAGAATAAACCTTGGAAAAGAGAGAGAGAGTAATCATGTGGCCAGTGAATCAAGGAGCGAAGTTAGTGAGTAAGGAAGGAAAGAAAGAAGGAAGGAAGAAAGGAAGGAAGTAGATACAGTTTGGTGTGTCTGGTATATAGAAGGGAGGAGGGAGGGAAGGAGAGAGAAGGAAGGCAGGGAGGAAGGAAGGAAGGAAAGAAGGAAGGAAGTAAATACAGTTTGGTATGTCTGGTATATAGAAGGGAGGAGGGAGGGAAGGAAAGAGAAGGAAGGAAGGGAGGAAGGAAGGAAGGAAAGAAGGAAGGAAGAAAGGAAGGAAGTAGATACAGTTTGGCACGTCAGGTAAATAGAAAGGAGGAGGGAGAAAGAAGGGAGGGATGAAGGAAGGAAAAGGAAATAAAGGGACTAAGAAAAAAGGAAGGAATAGAAATAGGATGAAGGCAGGAAGGAAGGAAGGAAGGAAGAAGGTAAATACACACTGATATACGTTACGTCAGGCGAAGGAAATTGGGAAGTAAATTAGGGAGGAAGGAAGGAAGGTAGGAAGGTTGGAAGCGGACGGGCAGGCAGGGAAGGAATAAGCGGGGAGCGACTCATAAGACGAAGCACTGTTTGACTGTTGGCCGGGCGGGATACTGTGTTTCTCGGCACCAAGTTTAATATTACGAGGAAACGGATACACCTACAGATACACGTTATACAATATACCATAAACGTTACATGTAATATTCACTTTGCCCTGTATTCTCAAACATTTCGAGGCCTACACACACAAATTTGATGAGGCTTTGGTAGGGGTGTTGTGGGTATTTCCATGGGTAGTTTTGTGAGCCTCGTGAGTTTGACAAGGCTTCTGCTGCACCATGACATAAACGTTACATGTAATATACACTTTGCCCTGTATTCTGAAACATTTCGAGGCCTACACACAAAAATTTGATGAGGCTTTCGTAGAGGTGTTGTGGGTATTTCCATGGGTAGTTTTGTGAGCCTGGTGAGTTTGACAAGGCTTCTGCTGCACCATGAACGTGAAAAGCACTCCTGAGAACCTGAATAATCTCCTTTTATGGTCTTGAGGAAACGATTATTGTGAAAGCCGAGAGCGTGTGGGAATCGGGTCGCATTTTAAAATATTTCGTCGCCCAAGTTCACATGTTTGACAAGGCTTTCATATGAGTTTAAGGCATTTCCAGGAGTAGTTTTATGACCCTGGTGGTAGTTTGACCCTTCCTCAGTAGCATGAACCCGGAGAAACACTCATTAGAACCCGACTGGTCCCCTCTTTAGCCATTAGAAATTGTTGATGGGCATTTCCAGGAGTAGTTTTATGACCGTAGTGGTAGTTTGATCCTTCCTCTGTACCCTGAACCTAAAGAAACTCTCATTAAAACCCGATTGATCCCCTCTTTGACCCTTAGAAATAGTTGATGTGAGAATTGAAGTGTCTTATAATACCCAACAAAGTGTCTTACAATACCTTCCTACGTGACTTATGTTTTGCAATGTAATGTACAGAATACCTTAACGGAATATGTTGTAAGCAAGAACAGTGTTTTGTAATACGAAGAAAAATACATTGACAGAATTTGTGTAGCTGAATATACTATCGGAGATCGTAAATTAATGGATTGTGAGAAAACTCGTCATTGGATGTGAGGAATATTTTGCGGGGCAGCACAACAGAACGGAATGTCACGTCCGTGTTCGTAACGAGGCAACGTGTTCGGCTCCAACATTCGGGCTCTGAACTTTTGACATTAATATATAAAGATACACCGAACGTGATCTGAGGGCGGTGAAAAAAAAAGAGGTGCGATGAATTTCAATATTGTAACAAATGAAAGAAAAAGAGATGATAAAAAAGCGAATATGACAAAAAAAAAATAAGTGCGATGAATTTCAATATTGTAACAAATGAAAGAAAAAGAGATGATAAAAAAGCGAATATGACAAAAACATCGCAAGAAAACTAGAATGATGCGATACAAAATGAAAACTACAACAAGGGATCAGTCTCAAAGGAAGGGCATAAAAAAGAGAAAAGAAAATCAGAAAATATATCATGCAATACAATACATACGCAATACAGTAGGCAGACAATACATAGGCAGGCAGGCAGACAGACAAACAGATAGATAGATAGACAGGTAGATAGAGAGTGAGAGAGGATAGAGAGTGAGAGAGAAAGATAGGAACAAAAATATATCAGAAATAGTGCGTGGCGGGGACAGAATTAATCCTACCAGGAACTGAGTTTCAAAGGCTGCAGGTGCGTGGGTGAGGTGAGGAGAAGTGAGGCGAGGGGAGGAGAGGCTCAGTGGAGGAGGGTGAGAAAAGGTGAGTTGAGGTAAGGTTAGGTGAGCTTGGATGTGAAGAGCTGGGGTGAAGTGAGGGGAGGTGAGATGAGGTGATGTGAGGTGAGGTGAGGCGAGTTAAGGTCAAGTGAGGTGAAGTGGGGTGAGGTGAGATGGGGTTAGGTGAGGTTAGGTTAGGTTAGGTTGGGTTAGGTAGAGGTGGTGAGGTGAGGCAACGTGAGATGAGGTGAGGTGAGCTAAGGTGACCGGTGAGGTGAGGTGAGGTGAGGTGAGTTAAGGTAAGGTAGCGAGATGAGGTGAAGTAAGGTTATGCTATGATCGGTGAAGTGACGTGGAGTGAGGTGAGATAAGGTGAGATGAGGTTTGTCAAGTTGAGATGAGGTGAGGTGAGGTAAGGTTAGATGAAGTGAGGTAAGATTAGGCCATGATAGACGAGATGAGTTGAGGTGAGGTAGCATGCCGTGACGCAGGACGACTCACCTCACCTCACCTCACCTCACCTCACCTGTTTGTTACCTGCTCCTTCCCTCGCGCGGCTAAATATAGAAGACAGCTGGGTTTGTTACGGCGGTTTTCTTTTCATTTCTCTTCACACATTTTTCAACTATATTTCCTGTGTTGTTTTTCTCGTGTGATTTTTTTTCTTCATCCTTTTTTTTTCTCACCTGTCAGACTTTCCTTTATTCATCGTCCATCGTGATACTTCTTTTCTTTAATGCGGTTTCAAAGTTCCTGCGTTTTTATTTATTTTTTGCTTTTTTTTTTGTTCGTTTCAATTTACGTATTTGTTTCTGGTTAGTTGTTGTTTTCGTCCTCTAAGTTTCATTCCACTGTCAACGTTTTATCTATTTCCCGTCGTGTAGTTTCTTTTTTTCTTTTTATTTTCTCTCCCAGTCTATTTTTTTCTCCCGTTTTCCGCCGAATTCTATTATTTTCTCTTTCGCACTGATTTTCCCCGCTTGTAAAACCTTTTTTTTGTTTTTCCTGTTGCTCTGTTTCTGTTATTTTACTTTTTTCAGATTTTTATTTCTTGTGTTTTTTGTGTTTTTTCTGTATGCTGTTTTCAGTCTTCGTTATTTTCTGTTTTTTTGTTTTGTTTTATTTTGTTTTTTTCTTTCTTTTTTATTTTCTGTTTCCTTTCTATTTTCCTTTTTGTTTTATTTTTTGTTGCATTTTTTTTCTCATTCATTCCCGTCGCCATTTTCCCCCCGGTTAGCATTTTTTCCCTTACCTTTTTTTTTTGCCCGTCACAACGATTTTATACTTATCTCTTTCCCGTTGTCCCCATTTCTCGCCTTTTATTTATCTGTATCACTTTTTTCCCTCGTCAGTCACAGTCCTTTTTTTCCTTTTTCCTGTTTCATTTTTCTCCTCGTCAGCCGGTTCCTTTTTTTTTCCTTTTTCCTGTTTCATTTTTCTCCTCGTCAGCCGGTTCCTTTTTTTTTTCTTTTTCCTGTTTCATTTTTCTCCTCGTCAGCCGGTTCCTTTTTTTTTCCTTTTTCCTGTTTCATTTTTCTCCTCGTCAGCCAGTCCTTTTTTTTCTTTTTCCTGTTTCATTTTTCTCCTCGTCAGCCGGTTCCTTTTTTTTCCTTTTTCCTGTTTCATTTTTCTCCTCGTCAGCCAGTCCTTTTTTTTTCATTTTTCCTGTTTCATTTTTCTCCTCGTCAACCAGTTCTTTTTTTTTTCCTTTTTCCTGTTTCATTTTTCTCCTCGTCAGCCGGTTCCTTTTTTTTTCCTTTTTCCTGTTTCATTTTTCTCCTCGTCAGCCAGTTTTTTTCTCTCTCTCTCTCTCTCTCTCTCTCTCTCTCTCTCTCTCTCTCTCTCTCTCTCTCTCTCTCTCTCTCTCTCTCTCTCCTCTTTTTTTCTCCTCGTCAGCCGGTCCTTTTTTTTTTTTCCCTTTTCCTGTTTCGTTTTTCTCTTCGTCAGCCGGTCCTTTTTTTTTCATTTTACCTGTTTAATTTTTCTCCTCGTCAACCAGTTCTTTTCTTTTTTTCCCTTTTCCTGTTTCGTTTTTCTCCTCGTCAGCCGGTTCCTTTTTTTTTCCTTTTTCCTGTTTCATTTTTCTCCTCGTCAACCAGTTGCTCAGGTCCCCTTTTGAGTTTTTTCCTCTTCTTTACTCTTCATCCTCTTATTTTTTTCCTAACCATTCCCTCTATGCATTGTTTTCTTCTTCTCTCCTTCCTTCCATCATTTTAACCTCATACCTGATTCCACCTGATTTTGTCTTTTATTTCACTGTATATGTTGCTCAGGTCCCCTTTTGAGTTAGTTTTTCTCTTCCTCTTCATCCTCTTACCTAACCGCTCAACCTCTATGCTTTTCCTCCCCCTTCCTTCCTTCCATCATTCTTTACCTGGTTCCACTTAATTTCGTCTTTTTTTTTACCTTATATGTTGCTCAGGTCCCCTTTTGAGTTAGTTTTCCTCTTCCTCATCATCCTCTTACCTAACCGCTCAACCTCTATGCTTTTCCTCCCCCTTCCTTCCTTCCATCATTCTTTACCTGGTTCCACTTAATTTCGTCTTTTTTTTACCTTATATGTTGCTCAGGTCCCCTTTTGAGTAAGTTTTCCTCTTCCTCATCATCCTCTTACCTAACCACTCAACCTGTATGCTTTTCCTCCTCTTTCCTTCCTTCCATCATTCATTACCTGGTTCCACTTAATTTCGTCTTTTTTTTACCTTATATGTTGCTCAGGTCCCCTTTTGAGTAAGTTTTCCTCTTCCTCATCATCCTCTTACCTAACCACTCAACCTGTATGGCTTTTTCCCTTTTTTTCCTTTATCATTCTTTACCTGTTCCCACCATTAACTTCCTTTCACCGTGACTAGCTCAGGTAAACATTGCGGCGGCGCTTCAAGCATTACCATTACGTCCCAACCCGCCGTGACGTCACTGTACTATAAATACCGCGGCCACAATGGACGTCAACGGCTTATAAATATCTCTTGCCAGCATACGCGCGTCACTAGCATGGGAAGGTAGGCTGGTAGGAAGGTAGGTAGGTTGGTAGGTAAATAGGCTGGTAGGTAGACAGGTGAGTAGGTAGGTAGGTGGGTAGGTAGATTAAAAGGAAGGGATGGAGGGAAGGAAGGACGTACAGATAGATGAGGGTGAAAGGGAGAGTACATTGATAGGTAAGTAGATTGGTAGATAGGTGGGTAGGTAGGTAGGTGGGTAGGTAGATTGAAAGGAAAGGATGGAGGGAAGGAAGGACGTACAGATAGATGAGGGTGAAAGGGAGAGTAGATTGATAGGTAAGTAGATTGTTCGATTAGTAGGAAGGTAGGTAAGGTTATTGGCTGGAAGGTAGGAAAGTAAGCAGGTAGATAAGCAGGTATGTGTATAGTGAGTTAGTTAGGCCTATTAATATGTAAGTAGAGTGCTTGGTTAGTTGGAAAGTTGTTTGGTAGGTAGATAGAAAGGTAGGTAGATTAGTTTGCTGGTCCGTAGATAGGCAAGGAAGGCGGGAGAACGGGAACAAGGGAAGTATATGAGTTTATTCCCGTAGTTATACCGAGAGAGCCCGGGTTCGATTCCCGGGCGGAGTGGAAAAATTTGGGCGGCTTTTCCGATACCCTACGCCACTGTCCACCCAGCAGTGAATGGGTTTCAGGTATTAATCGGGGGTTGTGTCCCGTCTCCTGGGATCTGTTGCCTTCGCCTGTAATTCCTTTCCCTTCTGTCTCTCTCCGGCATATGACCTCAGATGTTGCGCCGACTAAACGAAACTTTCCAACTTTCCCGTAGTAATAATCACTGGTAGAGGCGAGTAACCCAAACGTGGCGACCCAGAACCGGAGACTTTTGAGCTCGACTCCAGTAATATAGAAGTAGTAGGTGAATACATGTACGTGAACACACACACACACACACACACACACACACACACACACACACACACCAATATTCCGTCCGTGTCAATAATTTTTTCACGCTTCACCTGTGACAAAGACGCAGAGTCACCAGCCTCGCTTATGAAGGAAAGGAAAGGAGAGGAGAGGAGAGGAGAGGAGAAAAGACGAGAAAGAAAGAGAAGCTAAGAGGAGAAGAGAGGTGAGAAGAGGAGACGAGAGGAGAAGGAAGGAGAGAAAATGAGATGAGATGAGAGAAAAGTGGAGAGGAGAGGAGAGAAATTGAGATGAGATGAGAAGAGGGAAGAGAGAACGGGAGGAAAGGAGAGGAGAGAAAAGAAGAGAAGATATGAGGGGAGAGAAGAGGAGAAAACAGTGAAGATGATGGGAGTTGAAAGGAGACGAGAGGAGATGAGACGAAAGCAGGATAAGAGGAAGAGGATGTAAATGAATGAGAAGCTACCCCGGAAGAAGGAGCAAGGTGTTAATGAAAGATTAGTCGAGAGGGAAGCCGGGAGACGAAAGAGAGGAAGAGGAAGACCCTAAACTAGAGACAGGAGACGGTGCAAGTGAGAGAAGAGGAAAGGAAGGGGAAGGAGAGGGAGAGAGAATAAAACTAAACACACAGAGACGGCTTAAAGATAAAAAAAGAATGAGGATAAGACTGCAATAAGATCGGGAACGGGAATGAGAGGAAGGAGAGAGAAACAAGAAAACAAAGATGCTGGATTCGGGAGATGAGGAAGAAGGGACCAGGAAGAGATGAGGAAGGAGAACGGAGGTAAAAATGAGATAAACGAGGAAGAGAAGCAGATGAGGAAGGAAAGGAGGAACTGGAGAAGACTGAAATTAAGGAGGTGAGAGAAAGAATGAGGCGTGAGTGGAGGAAGGAAGGATGAGGTGTGAGGGAGAGGAGGGAAGAAGGGGAGAGGAAGGAGAGGAGAGGAGGGAAAGGTGGAGGGTAATGAAGGGAGAAGAGATATGTGAAGTGAAGAGGAAGGAAAAAAGATAAAGAAAGGCGAGGAAAGATGGTGTGTGTGTGTGTGTGTGTGTGTGTGTGTGTGTGTGTGTGTGTGTGTGTGTGTGTGTGTGTGTGTGTGAAAGCTAGATAGGTAGATAGAGTAGATAGATGGATAAGGAGAGAGAGAGAGAGAGAGAGAGAGATATGAATCATGATATATTCGTCGGGAAATCTACCAAAAAAAAAGTACCGTAACAATCCAAATCCAATACAAGATTAATGGTTCTATTAGTTTCTCTCTCTCTCTCTCTCTCTCTCTCTCTCTCTCTCTCTCTCTCTCTCTCTCTCTCTCTCTCTCTCTCTCTCTCTCTCTCTCTCTCTCTCTCTATCTATCTATCTATCTATCTATCTATCTATCTGTCTGTCTGTCTGTCTGTCTGTCTGTCTGTCTGTCTGTCTGTCTGTCTGTCTATCTATCTATCTGTCTCTATCTATCTATCTATCTCCACAATACCGAATTTCTCTTCCCTTCTGTGCAGGTATTAATTTTTCTTCATCTTTTTCCCGGTTTTCCTCTTGTTCTCTCATTTACCTTCACTTATTTTTCATTATTCTTTTATTCTTATTTAACTCACGCTTTTTAAAACGTCCTTATCCAACTATTTTGTATTTTTCCCTCACGATCCCTTCCTCTTTCTATTCTCTCTCTCTCTCTTTCTCTTTACTATATTTCTCGCCTCTCTCTCTCTCTCTCTCTCTCTCTCTCTCTCTCTCTCTCTCTCTCTCTCTCTCTCTCTCTCTCTCTCTCTCTCTCTCTCTCTCTCTCTCTCTCTCTCTCTCTCTCTCTCTCTCTCTCTCTCTCTCTCTCTCTCTCTCTCTCTCTCTCTCTCTCTCTCTCTCTCTCTCTCTCTCTCTCTCTCTCTCTCTCTCTCTCTCTCTCTCTCTCTCTCTCTTCATTTCTTCCTGTTCTTTCCTTTCTCTTTTCTTTAATATTTTCTTTCTCCTAATTTTCTTCTGTTTTTCGTTTCCGTTCTTTTTCCATGGATTTCCTTCCCTTTTCCTCTACTTTATTCTTTCCTTTTCCTTTCTTATCTTCTTCCTTTCCTCTCATTCCTTATCTACTCATTTTACTTTCCTGTCTTCCTTATTTCCTTCTGTCCTTTCCCATTTTCTTACTTCCTCTGACTCATTCTTGATTTACCTTCTTTTCTTCTTTCCTTCCTTCCTTTTTTTCCTTCCTTTCTTTCCATCTTCCTTGTTTACATTTTTTTTCTTTTCTTCCTTCTTCCTTGTTTCCTCTCTTTGTCTCCTTCCTGTCTTTCTTACTCTACTTCCTTCCTTGACTTTTCCTTCTCCTTTCCTTTCTTTCTGTTTTCGTCCTTTCCTTCCTTATTTTCCTTCCTTATTTTCCTCCCTTCCTTCTTTCTATTCTTTATTTCTTTCTTCATTGCCCTTACCTTCATCTCTTTCCTCTCTTCCTTCCCTCAGCCGTTCT
>NC_066560.1:3200029-3205029 GCF_024679095.1 Eriocheir sinensis
TTCCCTTCCTTACTTCTTTTTTCTTCCTTTCCTTTTTTCCTTTCTTTTCTTCCTTTCTTCCCTTCTTCCTTCCTTCCATCCTTCCTTCTTTCCTTCCTTCCTTCCCTCCTTCTAATCCCTTATGTGGTGCCTCCTTAATCTTTTTGAATTCTTAAACTCCTTTCCTGTCTCTCTGTACATTTTTCCCTTCATTCTTTTAGTTAATATTACGTTGTCCTTTCATCCTTCATCACATTCTTATTTTCCTCTTCTTCCCTTTACATCGCCTTTCTTTTCTCTTGAGTTTTGAGTCGTCTTTTGTTTCCTCCTTCCTTGTATTTCCTTATTTTTCTCTCTCCTCTTAATAGTAATACGTCTGACTTGACTGTTTTACTCCTCATGTGTGTGTGTGTGTGTGTGTGTGTGTGTGTGTGTGATACTAGTAAAAAGAAACAATAAAATTAATAACAAAGGTGATGGGTGAAAATAATGATAAACGACGTGTAATAAGATAATAAAAAAATAAAAAAATACAAACAAGATGATGGACAGTAATGCGGATAATAGGCAGCAGTAAACAGTAGATGATGATGGGTCGTGTAAATAATAGATGGTGGGAGAAATGGCTAATTGGACGAAGGGAATAATTGCTACTCTGGGTTAATGGGAGGAAGGGAAAGGTGAGTAATGGAGGGAATTAACAATGAAAAAAAAGGTTAATGGACATCCTTCTTTCCTTTTCCTTCCTCTCTTCCTCACCTTTCTCTTGTTGTATCTTATTTTGCTTTCATTCCATTTCATTTATATGGATGGTGTTGTTAGAGAAATGAAGGGCAAAGTTGGGGAAGTTGGAGTAAAAATGTTCGATGAGGGAAGGAAGTGGGTACTGAATTCGATAGCGTTTGCTGATGACACGGTGCTCATTGCAGAAAATGAAAGTGACCTACAAAATTTGGTCAGTGTTTTTGATAGTGTCTGTAAAAGGAGAAAGCTGAAAGTAAATGTCAACAAAAGTAAAATGGTGGTTTGTGAGCGAAGTAGAAGTGAGGTTGTAGATTTTGTATGCCCATATAGAGTGGAAATTGAATGTGAAAGAGAATGCAAAATAATTTTGAATGGTGAAGAAATGGAGGAGGTCAATGAGTTTAAGTACCTTGGATCAGTTATGTGTAAGCGTGGTGGTATGGAGGGAGAGACAAGAGAAAGGGCATTGCAAGGAAGAAGGGTGGCAGGGTCTTTGGGACGAATCATGAATGGCAGAAGTGTGAGCATGGAGGTAAAGAGGGATTTGAGAAATACAGTAATAGTACCAACTTTCACATATGCAAGTGAAACGTGGGCCTGGAATGAAAGTCATGTCTTGAGTGCAGGCAGTGGAAATGAGTTATTTGAGGAGTGCTTGTGGTGTGAGTAGAATGGATGGAATGAGTAATGAAAGTGTGTACGAGCATTTTGGAATGTGTCACAGGGGTGAAGGGAAGAAGTGTGGAGTGGTGGAAGAAGTGAAGCGACAGACTTTAAAGTGGTTTGGCCACATGGAGCGAATGGAGGAGAGTAAGATGACCAGAAGGGTGTTTGTAAGTGAGATAGAGGGAGGGAATGCTAGAAGACGACCTCCAATGAAATGGAGGGATAGGGTGCAGGAGTACGTTAGGGAGAGGGGGGAAAGATCTTTGAGCAGGCAAGGAGGGAGTGTCTGGATAGAGAAAGATGGAAGCTCTTCTGCCGTGGCCATCCCCTGGTGGGAGCTCCTAGGAGCAGGCGTCGATGAAATGATGATGATGATGATGCTTTCATTCCCCATTTCCCCATCATTCCAACATTCCCTTATTTAACCTTTTCATTCCCCGTTTCCCCATCACTAACATCATTCATTTCCCTTTTCTTTATGACCTCCTCCTCCCCTTACCTTCCCCTTCCTTCAAACCACTCCCCAAGACTTCCCCCTCCCCTTATTTTCCCTTTACTTTCCCTATTTCGCTTGGACATTTACCTTCTTCATCCTCCTCCTCCTTCATCGTCATCTTTGGATTCGTGATGTACCCAACCATTATTCCTACTGCCCCTAATTTTCCTTTGAACTCCCGATTTCCCTGTTTTTTTTTTTACTCTACTTCCTCTTTGTATCCTCATTCCCTTATTTGGCATTACTATCCTTCCCTTCTCTTCCTTTCATTACCGAGTTTCAAATTATTATTCTTTCCTTTAAATTTTCTTTCCATTCTCCATTAGTTCCACATTATTACCTTCTAGTATCATTTCTTTCCACTTCCTACGATTTGATATAATTTTTTCCCTTAAATTTTCTTTCTACACACTATTTCCCGCTGTCTCCCACTTCCTTTTCGCTTTCCTATATTCATCTTAATTCCCTAGTCTCGCAGTATTACCTGTTATTAACCTTTCCTTTTGTTTTTTACTTCCTAATTATTATTTTTTCCTCTTTTTTTTTTCCATTCACTATTTCCCGCTGTCTCTCACTTCCTCTCAATTTTCCTATATCCATCTTAATTCCCTAGTCTCGCTGTATTACTTATCATTATCCTTTCTTTTATTTCTTACTTCCTAATTATTATTCTTTCCTTTAAATTTTCTTTCCATTCACTATTTCACGCTGTCTCCCACTTCCTCTCAATTTTCCTTTTTTCCCATTCTCTCCCGCTCCTCTCAGCTGCCCCTCAGTCCCGTCAGGTGGGTCCCAGGTGATCTAACTCAGGTGTTCAGGGGCTGTCAAGCGGGCGGGCGGCGGGAGGGTGTTCACCTGTCTCATTAAGGTTATTAATGTCATACTAACGGCCAGACTTCAGCTCCGAGTGGCTGGATTTCTAATGAGTCTCTCTCTCTCTCTCTCTCTCTCTCTCTCTCTCTCTCTCTCTCTCTCTCTCTCTCTCTCTCTCTCTCTTCAAGAATAAAGATGTAATACTTCCGCTCTACAATAGTTTAGTCAGACCCCACTTGAAATATGCGGTACAGTTTTGGTCCCCCCACCATGCAAATGACATTGCTAAATTAGAAGGTGTTCAGCGTCGGGCAACAAAAATGATCCCTTCCTTGAGCAACAAATCCTACGAAGAAAGGCTTTCCACCCTTAACATGTTCTTTCTTGAGAAACGTCGCCTCCGAGGAAAACTGATCGAATGTTTTAAACTTAATAGTTTCACGAATGTAGACAGAACAAAATTGTTTATGATCGATGACACTTTGCGAACTTGGAACAATGGCATAAAACTCAAATGTAGACAAGTAAATTCAGACTGCACCAAATTTTTCTTCACCAACGTTGTAGTGCGAGAATGGAATAAGCTCCCACCGTCAGTGGTCCAGTGTAACACGATTGACTCCTTTAAAAACAAGCTTGACCGTCACTTCCTTGAACTTAATATTAACTAGAGTAGAAAAGCGATGTTTTGGAGCCTTCTGATTAGTGTAAATTCACTTAGGTTTAAGGACAGACCACCAAATCTGGACCATGGGGTCTGTGTGGTCTGATTTCCTATGTAATTCTCTCTCTCTCTCTCTCTCTCTCTCTCTCTCTCTCTCTCTCTCTCTCTCTCGCCCCCCCCCCCCCTCGCGGCAGGAAGGAAGAGGTTAAGGAAGGGAGGAAGAAAAGAAGGGGAGCGGGAGAAAATAGGCAAGGATGGAGGGGAGAGAAAGAGAGGGGTGTCAGAGAAGGTGAGAAAAGGGAGAAATAAAATGAAGAAAACACACACACACACACACACACACACACACACACACACACACACACACACACAGCCCACCCCCACCCACCCCCACAGAGCCCCACACACACTGCAGTAGCCCGCCGCCCGTGTCACCTCAGCGCATCTCGTATTCAGCTTCACGGGTCCCATAAAGACACATTTGGGCCATAAACCACGGCATTGCGGCCTGAAAACCCCACACCCGTACACCCTCCCCCTACCCCCCACACCCTTGCACCCCTTCCCCCACACCCACCCACAGCACTCATCCTCGCTGCCGTCTCCCTCACGTCCAACGCACCTTACCTGTACCCACTCACACCCCCCCGTCCATGTCTTTCTTTCTTTCTTATATTTTTTTTTCTTTCTGCCTTTCTTTTTTCTTTCTTTTCTTTGTTTCCTTTTCTTTGCTTTCTCTCTGTCAGCTGCCTTTCTTTTTTCTTTCTTTTCTTTCTTTGTTTCTTTTTTCTTTCTCTCAGCTGCCTTTCTTTTTTCTTTCTTTTATTTCTTTGTTTCTTTTTCTTTTCTTTCTCTCTGTCAGCTGCCTTTCTTTTTCCTTTTCTTTTTTTCTTTGTTTCTTTTTCTTTTCTTTCTCTCTCTCAGCTGCCTTTCCTTTTTCTTTCTTTTCTTACTTTGTTTCTTTTTCTTTTCTTTCTCTCTGTCAGCTGCTTTTCTTTTTCTTTCTGTTTTTCTTTTGGTCTTTTCTTTCTCTTTTCTTCTTTCCTTTCTTTCTTTCTTTCTTTCTTTCCTTCTTTCTTTCTTTCTTTCTTTCTTTACTTTTTCTCTTTCTGTATCGCTCTAAATCGCTCTGTACCTCCGCCTTCTCTTGATTTTTTCCTTCTGATTAATCACACCCTTGGCTTTTCAATTACGTGACTCCACTTGCCTTTTTCCTAACATCAACCCACACACCCTTAGACCCATTAAACCCTTTCATTCCCCTTTTCCTCTTATAAGTTTCACCTCCCCTTACCTTCCACTATCTTCCCTCTACTACCCAAGACTTTCACCTCCCCTAATTTTCCCCTTACATTCCCCAGTTCACCTTGACATTTATTTATTTTCCTCCTCTCTTGTGGATTTATGATTTACTTAAGTCTTTCCTCTCCTCACATCTCTCCCCTCTCCTCTCACTTACCCCTCCCTTCTTCCTCCTTTCTTCCTCCCACCTCAAGTCTCCCACCTCCCTTATCCACACGCCCGCCTCACTCACCTCCACATCATACCTGTACTCATCCACCCACATTCGCCTCACCTGTCTCTTACGCCTATCGGTTCTCACTGGCCTCATCTCCTCCATCCACCCATATACACCCA
>NC_066560.1:3210029-3225029 GCF_024679095.1 Eriocheir sinensis
ATAGTGTAGGAGACGCGAGGAAGGAGGCGACGCAGAAGGAGGAGGAGGAGATGGAAAAAAATAGTGTAGGAGGCGCGAGGAAGGAGGCGACGGAGGAGGAGGAGGAGGAGGAGATGGAGATGGAAAAAAATAGTGTAGGAGACGCGAGGAAGGAGGCGACGCAGAAGGAGGAGGAGATGGAAAAAAATAGTGTAGGAGGCGCGAGGAAGGAGGCGACGCAGAAGGAGGAGGAGGAGATGGAAAAAAATAGTGTAGGAGGCGCGAGGAAGGAGGCGACGCAGAAGGAGGAGGAGATGGAAAAAAATAGTGTAGGAGGCGCGAGGAAGGAGGCGACGGAGGAGGAGGAGGAGGAGATGGAAAAAAATAGTGTAGGAGGCGCGAGGAAGGAGGCGACGCAGAAGGAGGAGGAGGAGATGGAAAAAAATAGTGTAGGAGACGCGAGGAAGCCACACAAAAAAGAGAAAAAAGGAAATCAACATATAAGAAAAGAAGGGATGGAAGAAAATTGAGGGAGAGACAAGGAAAGGGGAAAAAAAGTGGACCGAAAAAGTTAAAAATGATGCGAGGAAGCCACAAAAAAAAGGAAATAAACATTCAAGAAAAGAAGGAATGGAAGAAAATTGAGGGAGAGACAAGGAAAGGGAAAAAAAAGTGGACCGAAAAAGTTAGAAATGATGCGACAGAGATGAAAAAAATATTAAGACAGACAAAGAAACCACAAAAAACGAAAAAAAAGAAAGAAATGAACGTGAAAGAACACAATCAAAGGGTAAGATGAAAAGGAAGAAAAAACCCAAGAAGCCGAATAAAAGAAAAGAAAAGAGTAAATAAACGAAGAAAAGAAGGGATGGAGGAAAATTCAGGGAGAGACAAGAAAACTAAAAAAGAAAATAAATATATATAGACTTAGAAAAGGCGAGGAAAGATGCGACAGAGGAGAGGAAAATAGCAAGAGACACACGACTAAGGCAAAAAAAAAAAGAAGAGAAACAGACATGGAAGAAAACAACCCGAGGAGGAGGAGGAGGTGGAGGAAGAGGAGGAGGAGGAGGAGGAGGAGGAGGAGGAGGAGGAGGAGGAGGAGGAGGAGGAGGAAACAAAAAATAAACTGTGAGGGAGACGGAAAGAAGCCAAAAGAAAAGAAAAGAAGGAAAATAAACAGAAAAGGAAAGAACTGGAGGAGGAGAAGGAAAAAAAGTAGTGAGAGAGAGACATGAGAGAGCCAACAATAAAAAGAAAGGAAAGAAAACAGACATGGAAGAACAGAAGAGATAAAAGGAAACTGAGTGACACAAGGAAACAAACAAACAACAAAAAAAAAAGAATCGTACACAGAGAAAGCAAACAGAAGGAGATGGAAAAGTTGAGAGGTGAAGAAGAGAGCGGCAGAAAATAAGGGAAAGAGCTAGAAAAAAAATATAGAAGGAGAATGAAAGAGGGAAATGAAGTGGAAGAAAAAAATACTGACGCAGAAAATATGCAAGAGATGAAACTGAGCGAGCGAGCAAGAATGAGAGAGAGAGAGAGAGAGAGAGAGAGAGAGAGAGAGAGAGAGAGAGGAGAGGAGAGGAGAGGAGAGGAGAGGAAAGGAAAGGAATAGAAAGGAAAGGGAAGGGAAGGGAAGGGAAGAGTCAGAGAGAGAGAGAGAGAGAGAGAGAGAGAGAGAGAGAGAGAGAGAGAGAAGTGAAGGGAAGGGAAGGGAAGGGATGGGAAGGGAAGGGAAAGGAAGGAAAGGAAGGAAGGAAAGGAAGGAAAGGAAGGAGAGGAGAGAGAGAGAGAGAGAGAGAGAGAGAGAGAGAGAGAGAGAGAGAGAGAGAGAGAGAGAGAGAGAGAGAGAGAGAGAGAGAGAGAGAGAGAGGAGCGGCAAGCAGACAGACAGACAAACAGACAGACAGACAGACAAAGCACAGACACATCCTCAATATCGTCTCAAGGCCTAAGAATGCTCGTGTAAAAATCAGGATAAACAAAGGTATAAAAAGACGCGTTTACCAATAGATCAGGTTAGGAAGTGAAAGAGCAGGCGAAGAGAGACAGAATATAAAAGAGTCAGAAAAGAAAGCCATTCAGTATAAAAGAAAGTTAGTGAAGATAGTCATCGTAAAAATATATGAACTGTTTTAGTAATAGGTGATACGAAACGAAAGGGTGGACGAAGAGCGGCAGAACAGAAAGAAATCAGAAAAGAAAGTGTATAAAAATGATATTGTAAGAGAGAGAGAGAGAGAGACGAGACGAGACGAGACGAGACGAGACGAGACGAGACGAGACAAGACAAGACAAGACAAGACAAGACAAGACAAGACAAGACAAGACAAGACAAGACAAGACAAGACAAGACAAGACAAGACAAGACAAGACAAGACAAGACGAGACGAGACGAGACGAGACGAGACGAGACGAGACGAGACGAGACGAGACGAGACGAGACGAGACGAGACGAGACGAGACGAGACGAGACGAGACGAGACGAGAGAGAGAGAGAGAGAGAGAGAGAGAGAGAGAGAGAGAGAGAGAGAGAGAGAGAGCAGTCGGCCGGGAGTTCAATGATCCGCTGCGAGGCTTGAAAGGCCAAAGGAAAAAAAAAAAGAAGAAAAAAAAGAATCCAGTTTTGGGGCAAAGAAACGCGAACAAACAAAATTCTTAAAGAGCTCGGGTAAGTTTTTCTCTTTTTTTTTCTTCTTCTGTTAATTGTTTGTGGGTTGCTCACGGTGGAGGAAAACAATCTCTCTCTCTCTCTCTCTCTCTCTCTCTCTCTCTCTCTCTCTCTCTCTCTCTCTCTCTCTCTCTCTCGTGGATAAACCTTCAAAATAATCCAATAATCTCAAGCCAATTTTCCTCCTAATAAGAAGTCGCCCGGAGCCAAGACGAGGAGAGGAAAGACGAGGAAAAAATTACACAGTCGATCATTTCCTTCCTCTTGTTCCTCTTTTTTATGGAATAGCAGCGAGTCCGGGTCAAGAGGAAGAGTTAAGAGGAGAAAAACATTGAAAAGGAAGGAAGACCAAGAAAAATACACTGCCCATCATTTCTTGCCTCCTTTTCCTCTTTTACGAGTCAGTGAGAACCAGTTGCTTTCCGCCAAGAAGAGGAAAAAATGAGTTAGGAGATATAAGGGGAAAAAAGGAAAGTTGGGGGGAAATTCTCTTGGCTGTTTTTTCCTCATTTTGCTTATTTACGTGAGAACCCGAGGGTGAAATTTAAGAGGAGGAAAGAGGGAAGAAAGAGTTGGGAATGAATGCTTAGGAATGATGGAAGGAAGGAAGAAAAGAATAAGAATAAGTATCAAGAAAAAAAGGAACGAAGGAGAGAATGCATGAATGAAGGAAGGAAAGAAAGAAGGAGGGAAAGAAAGAAGGAAGGAGGTAGAAAACGAAGTTAGGAAAGGATGAAGAAAAGGGAGTAAGGACGGAAGGAAAAAAAGAAAACAGGAAGGAAGGAAGAAAAGAAAGGAAAGAAGGAAGAAAGAAAGAAAGAACGAAAGAGAGGAAGGAAGAAAAACCAAGAAAGAAAGAAAGTCAGGAAAAAAGTGAGGAAAAACGGGAAGATGGAAGGAATTTAGAAAGAAAAAAAAAGAAAAGAAAGTCAAAAAGGAATTAAAGAGGATGGGAAATTCCATTAAAAATCCAATTAATGTTTCCAGCCTCTGAAGAAGCATTTCCCATTTAAATTCCAACCCCATGTTTTGCTACGAGTCTTGTCTCCTTTGATATATAGAACCAGACTTTTGTAAACTGTCCATCACGCATCCCTTAAACTCTCGCTGCCCTGATGGACGTGGAGTGAGGATTAAGGATTTGGACGAGGTAAACAGATCGAGAGACGGGCGCAGAGA
Source organism: Eriocheir sinensis (assembly GCF_024679095.1). Taxonomy (NCBI): domain Eukaryota; kingdom Metazoa; phylum Arthropoda; class Malacostraca; order Decapoda; family Varunidae; genus Eriocheir; species Eriocheir sinensis. Next base: position 3,213,865 of record NC_066560.1, read on the forward strand.
ATCACGGGCTCACGTCGACAGTCTGCTGGGAGAGGATTTTGCTACATGAAGGGGATCGCTGTCATGTCCCACGGAAAGTGATGAACTAGATTGTCCGTCCGGTGTGTGTTGGGCCGTGTTATCGTCTGAGAGAAGGAGAATATCAAGGCTTCTAAAAGTGCTGGGAAAAATTGCTGAAAATGTTGGTCTTGAGAGAGAGAAGAAAAGAGAAGAGAATGGAAGGGAAGAAGAGGAAAAGGAAGGGAAGGGAATGAAAGGAAAGGAAAGAAAAGAAAAGAAAAGGAAAGGAAAGGAAACGAAAAGAAAGGAAAGGGAAGGGAAGGGAAGAGAAAGGAAAGGATAAGACAAAGGAAGAGAAGAGAAGAGGGGAGAGGAGAGAAAGAAATTAAAGGAAAAGAAAAGAAGAGAAGAGAAAAGAGGAGAAAAGAGGAGAGGAGAGGAGAGAGAGAGAGAGAGAGAGAGAGAGAGAGAGAGAGAGAGAGAGAGAGCACAATTTTATACAGCCTACAACATTTTTTTATTCCTACATATTCTAGTCTCTTTCTCCTTTTACTCTTTTACATTTATTTTTTCAGTTTAGTTTTTAACGTTTTTTTTATGTCCCTGAAAGCAAACCAAAAAAAAAAAGAAAGAAAAGAAAAAAAGAAAAAAAGTGGAATCGCGGAATAAAGCTTCACCTGTACCACTTTTACTCTCTCTCTCTCTCTCTCTCTCTCTCACACACACACACACACACACACACACACACACACACACACACACACACACACACACACACACACACACACACACACACACACACACACACACACACGATCCCTACAGACAATGGCGTACTATGTAAAAACAAATAATATTCTCGCTCTTCAATCCAACTTTCGATTAGATTTTTATTTGTTGACTTAATGAATGTGACAGAGAGGTTATGTTTCTAGTTGAGTGGGAAGGGAAGATTAAGGGAAGAGGAGAGGGAGCGAGGTAGGGGAGAGGAGATAAGGGAGTTCTAAGGAGGAGGAGGAGGAGGAGGAGGAGGAGGAGGAGACATGATGGCGTACACAGGTGTCATAGATAACAGAATGAATTACACGAAATCTAATATGTATGTTAGCGGGAAGAATAGGAAAGAGGGGAATGAAGAGAGAGAGAGAGAGAGAGAGAGAGAGAGAGAGAGAGAGAGAGAGAGAGAGAGAGAGAGAGAGAGAGAGAGAGAGAGAGAGAGAGAGAGAGAGAGAGAGAGAGAGAGCACAGTTAATTAGTCTCTCATTTACCTGTTTGAACTTACCTGTAACAAACAAGTCCCCGGATGATGAAGGGAAGAGACTCGCCTTCGTTAACCGGTTATAATGGTGTTATTCAGGGCGCTATCTGGGCCTGCAATTATGGGACGGACAAACAATGTATAAACTGAAGTCTGTATATTCCTTGAAAGGCAAGCAGAATACCAACGTGTACGTGGGGGCGTGAGGGACGGGAAGGGAGGTAAGAGAAGGGAGGTAAGAGAGGAGAGGAGAGGAGAGGAGAGGAGAGGAGAGGAGAAGAGAAGAGAAGAGAAGAGAAGAGAAGAGAAGAGAAGAGAAGAGAAGAGAAGAGAAGAGAAGAGAAGAGAAGAGAAGAGAAGAGAAGAGACGAGACGAGACGAGACGAGACGAGACGAGACGAGACGAGACGAGACGAGACGAGACGAGACGAGACGAGACGAGACGAGACGAGACGAGACGAGAGAAGAGAAGAGAAGAGAAGAGAAGAGAAGAGAAGAGAAGAGAAGAGAAGAGAAGAGAAGAGAAGAGAAGAGAAGAGAAGAGAGACAAACTGCCCACTGCAGGATTAAGTTTCAAGGCTTTAAGGTCATATTCTTAAACATCTCCGAGTCTAAGCACACACACATTTGACTAGGATTTCGTAGTAGTTTGGGGCATTTCCAGGGGTAGTTTTATGACCCTTCTGGTAGTGTGATCATTCCTTTGTGCCATGAACCTAACAAAACACTCATGAGAAAGCGATTGATCTCCTTTTCGACATCTGGAAATAGTTAATGTAATAATAATGGATGGAAACGTCTAAGAGTATACCAATCATAGCCCCAAATTATAAGCATCATTCACAGGTAGTTTAGAGGTGGTGACTTCGATGACGTGCCCTTTCCCATGACGACCCTAAAATAATAAACCACATATGACGACCCACCCGGCAATGATAACTACAAATGGAAAACGATAACAATAACTCAAATAATTACTGACACCTGTTCCCCTCACCTGTCATTCCGATGGTTGGTATAGATATTATGTATTGCCCTCCCCTCCCTACCCTCCCCCTCTCCCTCTCTCTCTCTCTCTCTCTCTCTCTTCGTTATCTATCTATTTTCTCTTTTTTTGTATATTTCTGTCACTTAACACACACTTAGTTTCTTTTATTTTTTTCGTCACTCATTTTTCTTCCTTTCTTTGTTTTTCTCTCATTCTTTCTTTCTCATTTTTCATCTCTCTCTCTCTCTCTCTCTCTCTCTCTCTCTCTCTCTTTTAGCAGCAGCACGCAGCCAACTTTTTTTTCCTCCTTTCTTTCCAACTTATTCTTTAGGTCTGAACCGAAGGAATTTGAGACTGTTGACGGGGAGGGATGGAGGGAGGAGATTGGTGGGGAGGGAGGGGATTGGTGGAGCTGAGGCTGGTCATGGGCACGTGGAAAAATGGGAAGATTAAATAGGCTTCGGGGAATGACACAGGGTGGTTTTGTGAGGAGGGGAGTGATATAGGAATGATAAATGATACAGTTTTAAAGGAATGACGAATGATACAGCTTGGTTTCGTGAGGGGAATGAGGTACGAAGCGTGAAAGAAGTGAGGAATATTGTCCTTGTAAGGGGAATGAAGGAAAGGGAAAGGAAATGAGGCTGCCGGGGCATGATACAGGTGAGATTGAAAGGTGAGAAGGAAAGTGTTAGAAGATAGGAAAAGAAGAATGAAAAATGGAGGGTTGAGGGTAGAAGGAAAACTGTGACTGGAAATGATTAGAGGTTGGGAGGAAAGGAGAGAGAGAAGAATAAAAGATGGAGAGGAAAATGATGAAAGCCGTGAAAGAAAAGGAAAGCTATGGAGGAAAATGAGGAAAGCCACTGAAGGAAATAAGGAAAGTAAAGGAAGCAAATGAGAGACCACTGTGGAGGAAAATGAGGAGAGGTGACGAAGAAAATGAGAAAACCTGAGGAGGAAAGTGAGGAAAAGTTGGGAATAAACTGTCGAAAGCTGACGAATTATTAAAAAAAAGCTGGGGAAAAAATAAAGGAAGCTTGGGAGGAAAATAATGTTCGCAGGGGAGGAAAATGAGGAAAGCGGGAGGAAAATGATGTTCGCAGGGGAGGTATATGAGGAAAGCGGGAGGAAAATGATGTTCGCAGGGGAGGAAAATAAGGAAAGCTTGGGAGGAAAATAATGTTCGCAGGGGAGGAAAATAAGGAAAGCTTGGGAGGAAAATAATGTTCGCAGGGAAGGAAAATAAGGAAAGCTTGGGAGGAAAATAATGTTTGCAGGGGAGGAAAATAAGAAAAGCTTGGGAGGAAAATAATGTTCGCAGGGAAGGAAAATAAGGAAAGCTTGGGAGGAAAATAATGTTCGCAGGGAAGGAAAATAAGGAAAGCTTGGGAGGAAAATAATGTTCGCAGGGGAGGAAAATAGGGAAAGCGGGAGGAAAAGGAGGAAAACTTGGGAATTAAATGTCGATAGCTGGGGTGATAATAAAGAAAGCTGGGGAGGAAAATGAAGAAAACTGGGGAGATGAAAATGAAAGCTGGGGAGGAAAACGAAGAAAACTGGGGAGAGGAAAATGAAAGCTGGGGAGGAAAATAAAGAAAGCTGGTGAGAAAATAAGGAAAGCTGGGGAGGAAAACGAAGAAAACTGGGGAGAGGAAAATGAAAGCTGGGGAGGAAAATGAGGAAAGCTGGGAAGGAATATTAGACGAGGAGAAAATGAGGAATGCTTGGGAGGGAGTGGAGGCAGGCGCGGGAGTGGAGTGGCGGGGGATGGGGATGAGGGGAGTGGGGGGAGGGTAAGGGAACGCAGGGGAGGGTCACAGGGGACGGAGGGAACATGGCGTGTCTCCTGAGGGTGCCCGCTGCGTCCGTGCAATATGTAGGAGCACCCCCTGAGGGACGCCACCACCACCACCACCACCACCACTGCAACCACCACTTCTGCATCTATCACCACTACCACCACCACTGCATATGTTACCACCACCACCACCACCACTGCATCGGTCACCACCACTACTGCATCTATCACTTCCACTGCAACCACTACCAAAACTGCAACCTCCACCATCACCACCACTATAACCACAACCAGCTCCACCACCTCCACCACCACCACTACCAGTACCACCGCTATCACCACCATCACCACCAACACCCTCATTGGAACTGCTGTCACAATTTCATCCACCATTACCACCACCTTCATCCTTTCCACCTCGTCCATCACCTCAATCACCACCACCACCACCACCACTACGAATAACAGCAGCAAAACAACAACAACAACAACAACAACAACAACAACAACAACAACAACAACAACTTTCCTCCATTCAGTTCACCATTTCTTCCTCCAACTTTCTCCATCATCATCATCACCATCACCATCATCATCATCATCATCATCATTACCATCATCATTTCATCATTCTCCACCTCCACTCTTCCACCTCCTCTCCACTTCCTTCTTCATCACCACCACAACTCTACCTGCAGACTCTCTCTCTCTCTCTCTCTCTCTCTCTCTCTCTCTCTCTCTCTCTCTCTCTCTCTCTCTCTCTCTCTCTCTCTCTCTCTCTCTCTCTCTCTCTCTCATTCACTTTCTTCTCTCTTTCCACGTTTTCTTCCTCCAATAACAACACTTCCCTCCTTTACTACCGACCTCCTCCTCCTCCTCCTCCTCCTCCTCCGTCTCCTCCTCCTCCGTCTCCACCTCCTCTCTCTCTCTCTCTCTCTCTCTCTCTCTCTCTCTCTCTCTCTCTCTCTCTCTCTCTCTCTCTCTCTCTCTCTCTCTCTCTCTCACACACACACACACACACACACACACACACACACACACACACACACACACACACACAATCTCGTCGGATTTGAGAAAGGCAACAGACAACAATATCCTTGCCTTCCTCCCTTTCCTGCCTCCCTTCCTTCCTTCCCTCCCCTCCCTTCCTTCCTTCCCTCCCTTCTCTCTCATCGAGTGTTCCTGATGAGATGCGTAACTGGAGGAGACCCCGCCGTGTCCTGCTCTCTGTCGGCGGTGAATGGAGGGGGGGGGGGGGTGGAGGCAGGTGGAAGAGTAATTTTGGGGACGAAGAAAGGGGAGTCAGAGCTGGGGGAAGGGAGAAAAAGCGTCTGGGTACGGGAAGAGGAGTTATACTATAGGTTTGCAGAGAGAGGTTTGTTTGTAGGGGTGACGGGAAGGGAAATCGGGGGAGTTATCTCTGTATGTATTATGATGTCTTTGCACAGACTTCTATCTCCAGTTCTCAAAATTTCCGTGTAATGTTCGCTATACCTCTCATGTCCTTTTTGTAACCTCACCTTCAACTTAAAACGTACTTCACAAAACAGCAAGCCGTCCGCCCGGCGCCCCTCTTTCTCCTACCTTCGCTCTGTTTACTTCACCCCCTTTTTTTATCTTCCTCTCATGCATTTGATTTGTTTAGCTTAGGTTAGGCTTAGTCATATGTGTGTACCCCTCCCCTCCTCTGTAAATATCCCCCTCTTTTCTCAATAAAAATCTGACATCTGAATCGGGGGAGGTACAGTAGGATATAGGGAGAGGAAAAGATAAGTATTGAAAGAGAAAAGGGAACCAAGGCAAGAGGAAGACTATGAGGACTTTACAGGTAGGACGAAGACGAAAGGTTGTAAGGGAAAGGGGGGGCTTCGTGGTGCAGTGGTTAGCACACTCGGCTCACAACCGAGAGAGCCCGGGTTCGATTCCCGGGCGGAGTGGAAATATTTGGGCGACTTTTCCGATACCCTACGCCTCTGTCCACCCAGCAGTGAATGGGTACCAGGTATTAATCGGGGGTTGTGTCCCGTCTCCTGGGATCTGTTCCCTTCTCCTATAATTCCTTCCCCTTCTGTCTCTCTCCGGCATATGACCATAGATGTCGCGGCAACTAAACGAAACTTTCCAACTTGTAAGGGAAAGGGGAAAATAGGAACTGAAGAGATGGGAGAGGGTAGTGATAAGAACGAAGGGAGAAGAAAGAGGTGCAAGGAGGAAGAGGAGGGTGATAAGGGGAGGGAATGAGGAGGCATGGTTGGAGGAGGACGAGGAAAGTGTTGCTAGGAGGAGAGGTAGAAGGAGGAGGAGGGGAAGGATGTTGAGGGAAGAAAATGAGGAGGAGGCATGGATGGAGGAGGGAGAGGAAAGTGGTGTAAAGAGGAAGAGGAGGGAGAGGAAAGAAAGTGAAAGGAAAGGAGACATGATAGGAGGAGGCAGAGGAAAGAAGAGCAAGGAGGAAGAAGAGGGCGAGGAAGAGAAGGGAGAGGAAAGGAGACATAGTTGGAGGAGGCAGAGGAAAGAGGAGCAAGGAGGAAGAGAAGAGCGAGGAAAGGAGACACGTGGAGAAGGAGGAGGAGAGGGAGGAGATACATTTAAGAAAAGACTGAAGATGAGATTCAAGATTAAAGGAGACATTAGTTGGAGGAAGGGGAGGGGAAGGGGATGTGCTGGGGAGGGAGGGGAAGGGAGGGAGGGAGGGAAGATGAAGAGGTCCTTTGGGAGGGAAAGATTGAAGGAGAACATTTTTTTAATCACGTGTGTAATGGATTCGATATTAATTTCATGGTTTAATGGCTTTCCCATCACTTGATTGAATTTTGTTTTTTTCTCCTTGCAGGTACGTGGCGCTAACGAGTTGATGAGCAGTTGAGGAGACGCGCTGGCCGGGCGGTCGTGAGTACAGTGCGTGACTTGCCTAGGTGTGCGGGCTGTGTTAGCTCACTCGTACACACCGTCACCGATTTCACAGTCCAACACAGTGTCTTCATAACAGCCGAACCAAACTTTAGAATCCCATACAATCCAAACTGGTGAGGTCTTCGATGCCACACTAAATACACAAGACTTTTCCCGTATAGTTTCATCAAATTTGTGAACTTAAATATAAACACCAGACACTATACAAGGAAATTTCGAAGGCTCTGGTATTGGTTTGGGAGCTTACTAACCCTTCATGGGGAACTGTGAAACTGGCCCACCGTCACAATAAGTACTCGTAAATTTATACCCCCCCCCCCACACACACACACACACACATACACGCACACACACACACACGCAGACACTGAAGAACGGGGGCCCTTCAAAGCTTTCTGAATAGAAAGCAACGCCGTACGCATTCCATTAGTCTTGAGAAAACGAAAGGGAACAATATTTCTACATGACAAGGAGCGAGGCAGGAGACGGTAGTTAATTTTCATATTCCCTTTTGACAACATAACAGTGCAGTGTGTGGCTATGTTCAGGTGTGTGGCCAGCTCCTGTGTGTGTGTGGTGGGCAGGTGTGTATACTTGTGTTCGACGGTTCAGCAGGTGTGGACAGTTTCAGGTGTTTTCGTAATTTTCCACGTTGTTTTCATTAATTTTCTTTCACCGTTTTCGTCATCAACTTTAGTGTCACTTTCATTACCATCAGCATCGCAATCATATCGTTATTGCTTCAAGTTTCCTACCACCATCAGCACCACTACAGCTGTTACTAGTATGAGAAAAGATTCACACAAATCATAACTCCCTTTGAAACATATTAGTTACCCTTGAAATATATTAACTCCCCCTAAAACTACTTCTACGGAGGAACACAGAAAGATAACAAGTCTGCAAGAGGCCACTCAGCCTATCCTGGGCAGCTCCTCGAAGTCTAAAATCATCTCTCCTCTCGATCCATAAACTTGCCTATCTAACCTTTTCATGACGGTGTTTCGTATTCGCACCCGGCACCAGACCATTCTGTTCCCCTCGCCCAACACGCTGCAAACCTAATTCTTATTCATCAAACGAAATTGATCTAATCTAGCCCCATTATTACGACTCCTGCTCCACTCATTTTACTATATGAACCTCATGAACATTATCCTCATAAAGCCCCCCGTCCATGTATATATTTCAGTCAAGTCTCCGTGCATCCTTCGCCATTTAGAAACTGTAAATTTAGACGTTTTTGCCTATCCCTGTAATACATGTGCAATATTTTTATCCTTCAGAGCAATATTGTCATTCACCCAGATTCAAACGTTACTGCCCTCTCAATAGTTTCCATTACCTATTCTATAATTCTCCAATACCTATTTTACAATCTCCATTCAATTATTCTCCATCCTATAATCCTCCATCGCACAGAGTCAAATGTTAATGCCCATATTGTAATACTGGGATCATAACTTCACGGTTTAATCCAGGTGTATGACTAGTGCTAAATGTAACTGTGATAAGGCCAACTTTAAGTGCTGAGGCTTTCATAAATATAACAAAATACAAAATACAAAATACTCACCGCAGTCCCTAGAACGAATGCACTGATTACTTTTGCGCAGCTCACAGCTAGACCTGCCTCGGGAGTGTTGTTCAATGGGTATCTACGGAGAGTGTTAGTTTTCAGAATACTTAGAACACTACCCTTCCCGACACTGAACTCCATCTTCCCCATACTCTCGGAACACTACCCTTCCCGACACTGAACTCCATCTTCCCCATACTCTCGGAACACTACCCTTCCCGACACTGAACTCCATCTTCCCCATACTCTCGGAACACTACTCTTCCCGACACTGAACTCCATCTTCCCCATACTCTCGGAACACTACTCCTGACACTGAACTCCATCTTCCCCATACTCTCGGAACACTGCCCTTCCCGACACTGAACTCCATCTTCCCCATACTCTCGGAACACTACCCTTCCCGACACTGAACTCCATCTTCCCCATACTCTCGGAACACTACCCTTCCCGACACTGAACTCCATCTTCCCCATACTCTCGGAACACTACCCTTCCCGACACTGAACTCCATCTTCCCCATACTCTCGGAACACTACCCTTCCCGACACTGAACTCCATCTTCCCCATACTCTCGGAACACTACCTTCCGACACTGAACTCCATCTTCCCCACTCTCAGACACTACCCTTCCGACACTGAACTCCATCTTCCCCATACTCTCGGAACACTACCCTTCCGACACTGAACTCCATCTTCCCATACTCTTCCTGACACTGAACTCCATCTTCCCCATACTCTCGGAACACTACCCTTCCCGACACTGAACTCCATCTTCCCCATACTCTCGGAACAGTACCCTTCCCGACACTGAACTCCATCTTCCCCATACTCTCGGAACACTACCCTTCCCGACACTGAACTCCATCTTCCCCATACTCTCGGAACACTACCCTTCCCGACACTGAACTCCATCTTCCCCATACTCTCGGAACACTGCCCTTCCCGACACTGAACTCCATCCTCTCCACACACTCAGAACAGAACACTACCCTTCCCGACACTGAACTCCATCTTCCCCATACTCTCGGAACACTACCCTTCCCGACACTGAACTCCATCTTCCCCATACTCTCGGAACAGTACCCTTCCCGACACTGAACTCCATCTTCCCCATACTCTCGGAACAGTACCCTTCCCGACACTGAACTCCATCTTCCCCATACTCTCGGAACACTACCCTTCCCGACACTGAACTCCATCCTCTCCACACACTCAGAACAGAAAACTACTCTTCCCGACACTGAACTCCATCCTCTCCACACACTCAGAACAGAAAACTACTCTTCCCGACACTGAACTCCATCCTCTCCACACACTCAGAACAGAACACTACCCTTCCCGACACTGAACTCCATCTTCCCCATACTCTCGGAACACTACTCTTCCCGACACTGAGCTCCATCTTCCCCATACTCTCGGAACACTGCCCTTCCCGACACTGAACTCCATCCTCTCCACACACTCAGAACAGAACACTACTCTTCCCGACACTGAACTTCATATGCCTCAGCCCCGACCAATCATACAGTCTGTCAAGCTCACCGTGGAATACCTTAGTGTCTTGATATGTTCTAGGTAATTAGTATGTCAGGATCATAATAACATCACTACTGCTTGTCTCTGAATCCAAGCCCCAAATACCACCACCACCACCACCACAACAACAACAACAACAACAACAACAACAACAACCACCACCACCACCACCACCAGTCCTTCAGCCCGCCGCCCCGTCAATGGTTCGCCTTAGAGTCTGGCCCGGAAATCAACAGTGAAATGCAGCGTAAATCAGCGGTGAAAGCCTCCGGAATAGACCGCTTGGCTTGCTCTCTCTCTCTCTCTCTCTCTCTCTCTCTCTCTCTCTCTCTCTCTCTCTCTCTCTCTCTCTCCTCTCCTCTCCTTTCCTTTCCTTTCCTTTCCTTTCCTTTCCTCTCCTCTCCTCTCTCTCTCTCTCTCTCTCTCTCTCTCTCTCTCTCTCTCTCTCTCTCTCTCTCTCTCTCTCTCTCTCTCTCTCTAAAAGCCTTGCATATCAACCTGTCACTCCTCTCTTCGTCATAGTCAATTTACTTATTTAACCTCACTCATCATTCACTCATTCACTCACTTACTCATTCACTCACTTTATCGTATACTTATTCATCACTCATTAACTCATCACTCACTCACTAACTCACTTTATTCACCCACCCACTCACTCACTCATTCACTCATTCATTTACTCATCACTCACTGGCACACTAAATCATAATTCATTCACCCACTCACTCACTCGCCCACTCTTACTCACTCACTCATTCACTCATTTATTTCCTTACTCACTCATTCATTCCCTTTCTGTTCATGTAATTCTTCCCCATCCTCCTTCACTCCTTCCTTCCCCACCTCTCCTCAACCCGGCCACCCATTATTATTTCTTACCCCTATTTCTATCTCTCCCCATTCCTCTTTCCTATTTCCTTTCGTGCCCCATTCCACCCTCTCTTACCCCATTTTCTGAAAACCTCACCATTCCACTGATTCCTATTCCTGATTCCACCTCACGAATCACTCTCCCCTCCTTCCCTTCCCAACTGATCTATTCCACACCCCATCTCGCCTCCCTTTCAACCTCATAATTAAT
>NC_066560.1:3230029-3235029 GCF_024679095.1 Eriocheir sinensis
TCTTCGCCGTCTTCCCTCATAATTATATATTCAATCTGTAATTATCTTCTACACATTTTTTTTCTTGCTCCTGCTGTTGTAATTTACTTATGTTGATGTTGATGTTCCGTTTCCTACTACTACTACTAATAATAATAATAATACAATAACTAAAACAACAACAACAACAACACCACCACCACCACCAACAACAACAACAACAACAACTCACCCACCACTATTAATAACACCATCATCACAATCATCACCACCACCTTTTCCTCATCACCACCTCATCACCCCCCCTCCCCCCCCCATTAGCGGCCCCCATTAAGCGTCTCATTAAGGAACAGCGACGAGACACAACATTAACTGCATCCTTAAGAATAATGAGTTTCCCTTCCCTTCCCTTCACCCTTCACTCCCCTTCCCTTCCCCTTCACCCTTACACCCTTCCCTTCACCCTTGTCTCCCCATCCTTTCCCCTTCGCTCCCCTTCCTCTCCCCTTCACTCTCACTTTCCTTGCCTTTCCTCCACCCTTACACCCTTCCCTTCCCTTCCCCCTTCACTCCCCTTCCTTCCCCCTTCACTCACTACCCTCGCCTTTCCTCCACCCCACCCCTTCCTATCCCCTTCACTTCTACACCCCTTTCTTATCCCTTCACCCTCATTTACATTCCTTTTCCCTTCTCCCTCACTTCCCTTACCGTTTCCTTTACCCTTTCTCCTCTTACCTTCATTTCCCTACCTAAATTTCCACCCTTTCCCTTTATTCCCGTTTTCTGCTGTTCATTTTCTTCCCTTTAACTCCTCTTTCCTGCCCTAACTTTCCCTTCTTACACATTCAGCTTTCCTTGATCCATTTTCCCTACTCCACTATCCCCGCCTCTTTCATGATTAATCTTCCTCTTCTCTCACTCCCTTCCTCTCAACTCAATCCATTTCTCTTCCCTTCACAAATATTCCCTCATACCTTTTTTTTTACAACAAAGGAGACAGCTCAAGGGCACAAAAAAGGAAACAATAATAAAAAAAGCCCGCTACTCGCTGCTCCTAAAAAAAAAAGAATCAAAAGAGGTTGCCGAAAGAGAGGTCAATTTCTTTATTTTCCCTCCCTTTCCTCTTTTTATCTCCCTTTCTTCTCCCTCCCTTTCCTGCTTTCACATTCCCTTATCATCCCTCCCCTTCTTCCTCCTTCCTCTGCCCCATTCCCTCTTATCTGTCCTCACCTTCCCTCACACCCTTGTCCACCTCCCTTCCTCCATTTCTTCCCCTCCCTCGCTCTCTCTTCCACCACCACATACACCTCCCTCCCCTTATCTTTCCCCACCCTTCTTCACACCCTCCTCCACCTCCTTCCAGTCTTCTTTCCCCTCCCCTCCTCTCACCCCCCCCTTATTTTTCCCCACCCTTCTTCACACCCTCCTCCACTTCCCTCCAGCTCCCTTCCCCCTCCACACACCTCCCTCCCCTTATCTTTCATCACCCTTCTTCACATCCTCCCCACCTCCCTCCAGTTCCCTTCCCCCTCCACACATCCTCCTCCTCTTATCTTTCCCCACCCTTCTTCACACCCTCCTCCACTTCCCTCCAGTTCTCTTCCACCTCCACACACCTCCATGTCAACGAATACAAAAAGAATGGAAAAACACAGACACATGAAGAAGAGCACAACATGGGGGGAGGGGGGAGGGGGGGGGGTAAGAGCAAAGGTGAAGTACACGACACAACGACCAACATAAAACTGAAAATAAAACAACACATGAAAGAAAGGAGGAGAGACACACGAGGAGACACATAAAGCTGGAGTAACACACACACACACACACACACACACACACACAGAGAGAGAGAGAGAGAGAGAGAGAGAGAGAGAGAGAGAGAGAGCACCAATACAGCGGAAAGTCACGTACATACATAACAGGAACCATCTAAATAAGGAGGAGGAGGAGGAGGAGGAGGAGGAGGAGGAGATGGAAGAGTAGAAGGAAAAGGAGGAGGAGGAGGAGAAGTAGGAGGAGGAGGCTGTTAAGGAAAGGAGGAATGGAAAATGGAGGAGACATGGTAAATTTAAAATGCGGATGGACTCGCAAGAAGAGGAGGAGGAGGAGGGAAAGGAGGTGGAAGAGTAGGAGTAGGAGGAGGAGGAGGAGGAGAAAGGAGGTAGAGATGGAGGAGGAGGAGGAAGCACCACTATAAAAATTGCCTGCGCCATGACGGGCTTGGGTCGACCACCAGACCCCTGAAGAAAGCCTACCGGCGCTACAGGCGAAGACGCTAAAAAAAAAGGAGGAGGAGGCGAATGGAGGTAAAAAGGAGGAAAGGAAGGTACGAATTCGCTATGGAAGATTTTAATGGAGTACCAACCTACCAGCTGTGTGTGTGTGTGTGTGTGTGTGTGTGTGTGTGTGTGTGTGTGTGTGTGTGTGTGTGTGTGTGTGTGTGTGTGTGTGTGTGTGTGTGTGTGTGTTGTTTCTCTGTCATCCACATTTTTCTTCATCCATCTTCACTCACAGATCATCCACACCCAACCTTTGCCTCACATCCTTTTCCACCGCCCTCTACAACCAGCCAGTCTCACTACACACCCTCATCCACCTGCTCACCCATCCACCTCACCCACCCGCTCACCCACCCGTTCATCCATCGCGCACCGGCCGCCCTTAACTTCGTGGGCTTAATCCATTTCCTTGTTTCCCTATTTCTTTAATTTCCCAGGAGTGCGTGAATTGGTTAATGAAATGGAGGGAAGGGGAGGCAAAAGGAGGGGTGAGAGGGGTGAAGGGAAGGGGGGAGCAAGGGGTGAAGGGGAGAGGGAGAAAGCAGGGTGCAGAGAGGTGAAAATGAGGTGAAGGGGAAGGAATATGAGAGCTGAGAGAGGCAAAGGGAAGGGAGGAGAAAGGGGTGATTGGGAAATGGGAAAGAGGGGTGCAAAGGGGTGAGGATGAAGTGAAGGGGAGAAGGAATAGAAAAGAATGGGTTAGCTGAGAGGGGTGAAAGGTAAGGGGGGAAGAAAGGGGTGATGTGAGAGAGAGAGAGAGAGAGAGAGAGAGCAAGGACTGAGGTGAAGGGAAGAAGAAGAAATAGGAATGAAAAGATTTGGATATGGGAAGGGAATGGGAATGAAAGGGAATACAAGAATGGAGAGGAGGAGGAAAATAAAAGTGATTGGTGAAACGGGAAACAGGAATGAGATAAAAACAAAGATTAGTGAAGAGACTGATAAGAGAATGAGGGAACAGGAGTGGAAGAAAAAAACGGAGTGATGGGAAAGGATGAGATACAAGGAATGGAAGGAGAAGAGGGAAGAGGAGGAGAGGGAAATGGAAGAATAGGAAAGGAGTAGGGAGAAGAGAAGTGAGGAAGAAAAGGGAGGAGAGGGAAACACGAGAAGAAAAAGAAAAGGAAGAAGAGAATGGAAGGAGAGAAAAGAGTGAGAAGAGGGAAGAGAAGGAGAGAGAAGTGGAAGTATGGGAAGGGAGTTAGGAAAAGAGAAGTGAGGAAGAAAAGGGAGGAGAAGGAAACACGAGAAGAAGAAAAGGAAGAAGAGAATGGAAGGAGAGAAAGGAGTGAGAAAAGGGGAGAGGAGGAGAGGGAAGTGGAGGTATAGGAGAGGAGTTGGAAAATGAGAAGTGAAAAAGAAAAGAAAAGGAGGTCATTAGAAAAAGGAGGAGAGGGAAACACGAGAAGAAAAAGAAAAGGAAGAAGAAAATGAAAGAAAAGAGATAGATGAGAAAAGGAAAGAGAAGGAGAGAGAAGTGGAAGAATAGGAAGGGAGTTGGGAAAAGAGAAGTGAGGAAGAAAAGGAGTGAAAAGGGGAAGGGAGGAAAATGAAACACGAGGAGGAAAAGAGAGGGAAGAGGAGTGGAAAGTGAGAGGAAGGAGGTCATAGAAAACAGAGGTGCGAAAATGGAGGAGGAGGAGGAAGAGGAGGAGGAGGAGATAAAAAGGAGATCATTTTCATTTGCTCACTCCCACGAGATGACGGATCGAAAATGCAATCACTTATAACGATGAGAGAGAGAGAGAGAGAGAGAGAGAGCAAGGAATGATGTGAAGGGAAAAAGAAGAAATAGGAATGAAAAGATTTGGATATGGGAAGGGAATGGGAAATGAAAGGGAATATAAGAATGGAGAGAGAGAGAGAGAGAGAGAGAGGTTCGTATAAGTTCTTCGTTGCTGTATATATTGTCTCCCCCTCTTCCTTCTTCCCTTCTCTCCCCTCTCCTTCCCTCCCCTCCTGTCCCTCCTGTTCCTTCCCCACAGTTGTCTCCCTCCCTCCTTCCCTCCCTCCCTCCCTCCAAACCACCATCTCCCCTTACTCCTGTCTATTTTCCTCCCTCCCCCCTCCTTCCCTCCTTCCCTCACCGATTCCCTCCCTCCCTCTCTCCCCTCCTTCCTCCTTATCATTACGTCATCGATACCATAGAGACGACCTTGACATCAGAAGGAGGAGGAGGAGGAGGAGGATGAGGAGGAGGAAGAGGAGGCGGAGGTGGAGAAAATAAGCGGGAAGCAGGAGGAAACATAGGAGCAAGTAGTGGTGCAGGAGGAGGAGGAGGAGAAAATGAAGAGGTATCGCCCTCATTTCGCTGAAGGAGTGGCGTTGGTGGAGAGAAAATTGGCGACTGGTACAAGAAACTGCTACCTCCTCCTCCTCCTCCTCCTCCTCCTCCAAAAAACTGCTACCTCCTTCTCTTCTTTCTTCTCCTTCTCCTCTTCTATTCTTCTTTTTCTTAATTTCCTCTATATTTCTTTTCTTCTTATCGGCGTCGCAGGCGCCGATCAACAGATTGTCCATCTTCTTGTTGCTGTTCTCAAGTGTTCCTGGCTTACCCATGCATTGTAGACTTGACATTGTATAATAACATTTGTTAGCCCTAATGAACACTACACCATGGCATTATATACATTTTTTTTTCACGTCTTGACCTGTGGCGCCGGTAGGCCTTCATAGTAGGGCCTGATGGTCGGCCCCAGCCCGTTGTGGCGCAGGCAAGTGTTTATAGTGGCGCCATCC
>NC_066560.1:3237529-3292529 GCF_024679095.1 Eriocheir sinensis
CACACACACACACACACACACACACACACACACACACACACACACACACACACACACACACACACACACACACACACACACACACACACACACACACACACACACACACACACACACACACACACACACACACACACACACACACACACACATGGATGTTTACATTCCCTCGTGACCTCATACAGCAGAGTGGTGTGGATGGAATTGGAGGAGGAGGAGGAGGAGGAAATGACAGGATGGTTGAGGAGGATCGGGCAGATGAAGGAGGGTTTGCAGAAAAGAGCAATAAATGGAGGAGGTGGTGGGGAAACATGGAACTGTTCAAACATAGAAACATGGAAACATGGACTAGCAGGCAGCAGAAAGCCTGTTGGCTCATTACTAGGCTGCCTGCGTTCAGTGATTTAATCAATCCGTTTGCCACAGGAGTGGCTTGCAGGGAAGGATTAAAGCACTTGTGTACCTACTCTTGGGAACGTTCAGTTCACTCCTGTTGCAGCAAAGTGGCGATCAATGCGTTTCTTGAAGGAGTTGATGGTCTCTGCGCTAACCACTTCTGCAGGAAGGCTGTTCCAGTGGCGAACAACTCTATTCGAGAAATAACTCCTGCCGATGTCGGTATTGCATCGCTTTGCTTGAATTGTTTTTCCGTTGTTTCTTGTTCTCAGGTTAGTCTGTAGCGTGAAGAGTTTGGAGTGATCAACGTTGCTGAGCTTGTTCAGGTACTTAAAGACTTGTATCATGTCTCCCCGCAGTCGTCTCTTTTCCAACGTGAAGAGGTTGAGTCGCTCGAGTCGTTCTTCATAGGGTTTCGTCCTCAGTGATGGTATCATCTTCGTGGCGCGGCGCTGTACTCTCGCGTAATTCAATGTCCTTCTTACAATTAGGGGACCAGAACTGTACGGCGTATTCTAAGTGGGGCCTGATCAGCGAATAATACAAAGATAACATAACTCCCGGCGTCTTGTATTCGAAGTTCCTCGAAATGAACCCGAACATAATATTGGCTTTCTTGCTGGCAGACTTTCAGTGTTTTGTGTTTCAAGTAACTGCTGATGGTGACCCCGAGGTCTCTTGCCTCTTGCACAACATGTAGTGGTTCGCCACCCATGTGGTATATGTGGTTGCTGTTTCTGGATCCGATATGCATTACTTTACATTTGGTAGTGTTGAAGGACATCTGCCATTTTTCTGACCACCGAGTGATCTGGTCCAGGTCTCTCTGGATAATTTCGCAGTCTGCCGTCGTGAGGGTATTTCCACCCACTTTCGAGTCATCGGCAAATTTAGAAAGGGTGAATTTTAACCCTAGTTCTAGGTCGTTGATATATATGATGAAAAGTATGGGTCCCAGCACTGACACCTGTGGCACTCCACTTGTGACCGGGAGCCACTCGGAGGCCTGTCCGTTGAGTACAACTCGTTGTTTTCTTTCAGTGAGCCAGTCTTTGATCCACGCTGTCAGATCGTCGCCTAATCCCGCCGACTTAAGTTTCTTGAGGAGTCTTTCATGTGGCACTTTGTCAAAGGCTTTCTGAAAGTCTAGATATATAACATCACTGGGGATATGATTATCCCAGTTTTCATAGATACCTTGGAAGAAGTCCAATAAATTGGTTAAGCATGAGCGCTTGTTCCTGAAACCGTGCTGAGCATCGGAAATGATGTTGTTGTCTTCAAGGAACCTAACGAGTTTGTCTCTGATGATCTTCTCGAGGATTTTCCCGCCACTGAGGTCAAGCTGATTGGTCTGTAGTTTAGGGCCACACTTTTGTCTCCCTTTTTGTAGATCGGTGTTACGTTCGCTTGTTTCCAGTCTTTCGGGACTTTGTTTTGTTGTAGTGACAGATTGTAGATGGCGGTGAGTGGCTTGAGGATTTGCTGCTTGAGTTCCTTGAGCAGCCTGGGTGACAAGTCGTCGGGTCCGGTAGACTTGTTTGTCTCGAGTTTGTCTAGGTACTTTTCACATCCCGTTCGTCGATTGTACCAATTTCTAGGGAGTGATTCCATCGGTGGGGAAGGGCTCGGTACGGACTGGTATTCTCGACCGTGAACACAGACGCGAAGTTCCTGTTTAGGATTTCGACCATTTGTCTACTGTCCTGTGTTAGTACGTCACTTTCATCTTTAGGGGACCGATATTGCTTTTGTCTTCTTTTGGTTCTTATATACGTGAAGAACTTTTCGGGTTGGACTTGGCTTCGCGTGCAATTTGCTTTTCATAGTCACGTTTACTCTGGCGAATGAGTGTTCTGCAAGCTCTGAGGCTTTGATGGTACTGTTCGCGTGCCTCGTCAGTGCTGTTTTCCTTTAGCAAGTTGTATTTTCTCTTCTTCAAATTAATCGCCCGTCGAACTTGGGTAGTCATCCATGGTGTGCTTGTGGCATTATTTGTTCTCCTTGTCTTCATGGGAACAGTCGTTCTCTCTACCTCCAGGAGTTTGTTCTTAAAGCCGTTCCACGCGCCGTCCACCGGAATGAGGTTCATGGGTTCCCAAGTTGTCTGGGTTAGCAGCTCACGAGCGAAGTTAAAATTGGCTTTTTTGTAGTCTGGAATCTTGGACGTGTTTTCGGTGAGTTCATGGTCTGTTCTGATTTTTAGGCGGATTAGGTGATGGTCGCAACCATCCAGTTTTTCGCCGACTTGACATTCACGTGAGATCTGAATCACTCACGAGTACTAGGTCTAATAAGTTATTTTCCCTCGTCGGTTGGGTAACAATCTGAGTAAGAAAATTGTCCTCTAACATTTCGAGCAATCTGATACCCTCCTGATCTCCAATCATCGTGGTCCAGTCAATGTTGGAACAGTTAAAGTCCCCGATAATGACTGACTGTTTGTTTTGTGTTATGGTGTGAATTTCCTCGTACAGCGCTTCGTCGTCCGCTGCTTGTTGCTTTGGAGGTCTGTAAACGGTTCCAATCGTTATTTTGTTGTGCTTGCTAGTCTCCAGTTCAACATATACAGTGTCATATTTCTCTGAGTCTTCTTTGGTTATTTCCACGGCAGGGTATTTGTTCTTGACGTAACAGATGACACCTCCTCCTTTCTTGTGAAGTCTGTTTTGTAGAAGCTCTCGTATCCCGGAATTGAGAATTCGGTCATTAGGTGGTCAGAGGTGGCCCACGTTTCGGTGATGGCAATCACGTCCGGACTTTCTACGTCAACATAGGCAAGTAACTCATCCCGTTTGGGTATTAAGCTCCGCGCGTTGGTGTATAGGACAGAAATGTCCTTCTTGACTTCAACGCTTCGCGGCACAGTAGTCTGGTGTCTGCTTGTGTTCACTGTTGGGGCCTTGGTGTGTAATGAGCGGTCCCTACTGGTTGGTTGTTTACGATACTTTGGTGCCCTCCGCGCTCGGAGTTTTTTGAGTACAAAAGTACCTCCTCGTTCAGCAACCTACCAAGCCGTGCTGAGCCAATCGCATTGAGGTGAAGACCGTCAGGACGGAAAAGGTCGGGGA
This sequence comes from Eriocheir sinensis, assembly GCF_024679095.1. NCBI lineage: Eukaryota > Metazoa > Arthropoda > Malacostraca > Decapoda > Varunidae > Eriocheir > Eriocheir sinensis. Next base: position 3,240,997 of record NC_066560.1, read on the forward strand.
TATCATAGAAATGATCCCACTGACTTGCGAACGAAACTTCCTCGTTCTGGCAGAGGTGCTTCAATCTGTTGTTGATGTTCGACGCCTTTCTGTGGAAGCCTGTGAAGGCGTTGATTCTCGGAAGAATCCCGGAGACAATGATGTGGCTTGACTTTTCCTTGAAGCGGCGGATTACTCGTCGGTAGTCAGCTATAATTTCCTCTGTGGACATTGTTTGAACGTTGTTCGTGCCAGCGTGCAAAACAAAGAGTGTGTCCTGCTCCGTGCGGTCTGAGACGAGGTCTACCGCTTCTTTTATATCTTGTAGTTTTGCACCAGGAATACAGTAGCGTCTTCTGTTCTTGATACTTCGTCCACAGAACTCAGTCAGTTGTTCTCTAACAATGCTGTCACCCACCAGTTTTATGTTAACCTTGGTGTTGATTCTTGATCCGTTGAAGTGTGATCCGTCTTCACAGGAGACGGCTGGGAGGATGGTCTTCCGTCTACGCCTGCAAACTAGGGGGTAGGAGGAGGAGGAGGAGGAGGAGGAAGAAGGAGGTGAAGGGAAGGAAGAAGAAGAAGAAGCAGGAGAAGAAGAAGAAGAAGGAGATGATGATGATGAGGAGGAGGATGAGGAGGATGAGGAGGAAGAGGAGGAAGAGGAGGACGAGTGGAGGAGGAGGAGGAGGAGGAGGAGGAGGAGGAGGAGGAGGAGGAGGAGGAGGAAGAATAAGAGGAAAAGAAGATGAAGAAGGCGTAGAAGAAATAGAGGAGGAGGAGGGAGTGGAGGAGGAGGACGAGGGGACGAGGAGATGGATGAGCAGGCAGCGGAGGAGGAGGAGGAGGAGGAGGAGGAGGAGGAAGAATGAGAGGAAAAAGAAGATGAAGAAGGAGAAGAAGTAGAGGAGGAGGAGAGGAGGAGGAGGACGAGGGGACGAGGAGATGGATGAGCGGGCAAGGAGGTGGAAGCAGAAGAAGAAGAAGAATAAGAAGAAGAAGAATAAGAAGAAGAAGAAGAAGAAGAAGAAGAAGAAGAAGAAGCAGGAGGAGGAGGAGGAGGAGGAGGAGGAGGAGGAGGAGGAGGAGGAGGGATGAGGAGGAGGGGGAGGAGGAGGAGGAGGAGGACGAGGTGGACGAGCAGGAGATGGATGGGCACGCAGTGGAAGCGGTAACACAAGAAGAAGAAGAAGAAGAAGAAGAAGAAGAAGAAGAAGAAGAAGAAGAAGAAGAAGAAGAAGAAGAAGAAGAAGAAGACCTCACCTTGCGGGCCATGGCTCTCGTCCGGACCCCTGGGACGGGGGAGGAGAGGGAGGAGGGAGATGAAGAAGGGGTGGGGGCCGTCGGAGTAAGAGAAGAAGAGGCAGGCAAAGACGACGACGCGGAAGAGGAAGAAGAAGAAGAGGAAGAAGCAGCGGGGGTGAGAGCGGGTAGAGGGGGACGTTGGTTCAACGCTTTAAGGCACTCGGTTAAACCCCTCTCTAAATCTGAGATCTTCTTTTCCATTTGACAGTGTCTACATGACTCCGCCCCCTTATCAAAATATTGTGGGGCAAGCGTCCTTGCACCAGGGCATTTGCGTAGTGATGAAGCCATATCTTTTATTGTTATCTTTTGATATGTTTTGTTACCTTTTAACTTCAGAGAGAATGAGTGGCAGTAGGTCAGGTGGGAACGATTAACTCCCTCCTGTCTGGCTCGGGCAGGTGTTCTCTTTAGACTTCCCTCTAGGGGATTCACGCGGCCGGGTAGGGGAGGAAAAAAACAAAGGGTCTCCAGGGAATTTCGCCCTCCGCGCGGCTGGGTGGGTATACGCCGCGGCGGGAATGTACGGACCGAAACAATGAAAGAAAATCAGCCTGAAAACAAGGACCTCCTAGTACGCTTCTTGGAAAATAATATGTAAATTATGTGTAGTAAGGTTAAGAAGGAGCTTAATACAGTTAGGAAGTGTATGTGCACCACAGTGTTGTGAGGAGGTGTAGGGGAGGGTGTGGACAGAAGGGATGAGCAAGTGTGCTAGGGAGAATGTGTTTAAGTAAAGTGAATATAACACTTAGCACTTAGCAGAGCAGGTCAGCGAAGCAGCAAAGCAGCAGCAGCAGCAATAGGAGAGCCTCAGGATATGCTGGAGAGCACAAAAGGAAAGCACAACTGCCGAGACAGCGAGCGTAGTTGACACGTGTGACCCCGAAGCAGGTCGCGGTCAACAGGCAGAGGGGTTGTTGCTGACTGCTTGCTGTATTGAGTAAACTAGTTCGCCATGCACTTCACTAACATGTGGTTCATATTACAGCACCTGTTCTACGCACGTGCGCTGACGTTCAGTTGATTTCTGTCCCACAAAAGTAGTGGTCAATCCAATTCTCAGACAGGTGAATATTTTCCCACTTAATTCTTGCTGCAGGAAAGTTATTTCACAGGCTGGTGAATTGATTCCAGAAAAAAACTTGCCGATTTCTGTATTGCATCTCTTTTGCTCGGATCGAATCGGGCGACTATTATTCCTCGTTATCGGGTTAGTTTCAGTGAATCAATTTCGTAATTACTGGATCAAAGCTGTACTTCGTCTTCCTGGTGAGGTATTACCAACAAATTATACTAAGATAACATTACTAAATGGGTCTTACATTTCAAGTTCCTTGCTGTTACCCAGCATGGTATTAATTAACTTTGTAGAAAATTGGAGGAGGAGGAGGATATATAGATAGAGCCGAAGGTTATATTAGTGGAGGAGGAGATGTAGGAGAAAATATGCAGATGGAATTTCCAAGAAAGTGTTGAGATAAAACGAGTTATGTGAAGAAGTTAGAGGAAGATTATGAAGGAGGAAGAAGAGAACGTTATTATGAAGAGTGAAAGAAAGGCGTTTTAAGATGTGGGAGAAGAGGAGGGAAGAAGGATGGGAGAGAGGGAGAGTAGAGGCTGAGAGGGAGTAGATAAATGGATAGAAATAAGGAGAAATGCGATAACAGAGAGATTGTGTATTGTGGAAATGAATGTAAACCGGATGTGTACTTGTCATATTTGTTTGTTAGTTTAGGGTAAATTTGATAACGTTACAGCTTGCACTCTCTCTCTCTCTCTCTCTCTCTCTCTCTCTCTCTCACACACACACACACACACACACACACACACACACACACACACACACACACACACACACACACACACACACACACACACACACACACACACACACACTTGATTATAAAATGTGAGGGATCATGTGAGTTATGAGGAGAAACAAGTAGATTTGGAAGAGAGAGAGTGAGTGTGGCAGTGCAGGTGTGGAGCGTTAGTGTTAGTGTGGCAGCGCAGGTGTGGACAGCAGGTGTGCCTCGGTCAAGGGCAGGGCAGGTATCAGGTCAGGTGTGCTAGTTCCCAACGCCTCTTTTATTGCTGCCTGTCAGAATATCCTCCTTCCCTTCCTCCCTTCCCTCCCTTTCCTTTCATTCCTTCCTTCCCTCTTTCCTTCTTCCCTTCCTTCCCTCCTTTCTTCATGCATCCTCTCCTCTCCCTTCCTCTCCTTCCTTCATGCATCCTCTCCTCTCCCTTCCCCTCCTTCCTTCATTATTTCCCTCTTTCCCTTCCTCCCTTCCCTCCCTTTCCTTTCATTCCTTCCTTCCCTCTTTCCTTCTTCCCTTCCTTCCCTCCTTCCTTCATGCATCCTCTCCTCTCCCTTCCTCTCCTTCCTTCATGCATCCTCTCCTCTCCCTTCCTCTCCTTCCTTCATTATTTCCCTCTTTCCCTTCCTCCCTTCCCTCCCTTTCCTTTCATTCCTTCCTTCCCTCTTTCCTTCTTCCCTTCCTTCCCTCCTTCCTTCATGCATCCTCTCCTCTCCCTTACTCTCCTTCCTTCATTATTTCCCTCTCCCTTCCTCTCTTCCCTCCCTTACCTTTCATTCCTTCCTTCCCTCTTTCCTTCTTCCCTTCCTTCCCTCCTTCCTTCATCCATCCTCTCCTTCTCTTCTTTCCTCTCCTTCCTTCATTCCTTTCCTCTTTCCATTCCTCCCTTCCCTCCCTTTCCTTTCATTCCTTCCTTCCCTCTTTCCTTCTTCCCTTCCTTCCCTCCTTCCTTCATGCATCCTCTCCCCTCCCTTCCCCTCCTTCATTATTTCCCTCTTTCCATTCCTCCATTCCCTCCCTTTCCTTTCATTCATTCCTTCCATCTTTCCTTCTTCCTTCCTTCCTCCTTCCTTCATGCATCCTCTCCTCCTTCCCTCCTTCATTATTTCCCTCTTTCCCTTCCTCCCTTCCCTCCCTTTCCTTTCATTCCTTCCTTCCCTCTTTCCTTCTTCCCTTCCTTCCCTCCTTCCTTCATGCATCCTCTCCTCTCCCTTCCTCTCCTTCCTTCATTATTTCCCTCTTTCCCTTCCTCCTCCTCCTCCCTTTCCTTTCATTCCTTCTTCCCACTTTTCCTTCTTCCCTTCCTTCCCTCCTTCCTTCATGCATCCTCTCCTCTCCCTTCCTCTCCTTCCTTCATGCATCCTCTCCTCTCCCTTCCCCTCCTTCATTATTTCCCTCTTTCCCTTCCTCCTCCTCCTCCCTTTCCTTTCATTCCTTCTTCCCACTTTTCCTTCTTCCCTTCCTTCCCTCCTTCCTTCATGCATCCTCTCCTCTCCCTTCCTCTCCTTCCTTCATTATTTCCCTTCCTCCCTTCCCTCCCTTTCCTTTCATTCCTTCCCCCTTTTCCTTCTTCCCTTCCTTCTTCTTCTTCCTTCTTTCCTTCCTTCATCCATCCTCTCCTTCTCTCCCTTCCCCTCCTTCCTTCATTATTTCCTTCTTTCCCTCTTTCGTTTCCTCCCTTCCTTCCCTTCCTCTATTTATCCCTCACATCATCGTCTCTGGAATTCTACCGAGAGTCAATACGTTCGCCGGATACAACAACAGTAAAGCGTACGGCGTCAACACTAGTCTAAAGCAGTTATGTAACGATGAAGGCGTAGGGTTCACGAACGCATGGCATCACTTCAACCAGCGCCCAGATTTGTTTTGGGAGGACGGACTCCACTTGAACGAGGTTGGTTCGGCGCGGCTAGGAAGGCTCCTGAACGATGCAGTTGAAAGCTTCTCGAAAAGCTATTCAAAAAACTGGAGGCGAGGGCAAGGCAAAGGCAACCCTTGATCAACCGAACCGTAGCGTCGATGCGGCTTGCAAGAAACTGTGTAACCAACGACGCCTCCGACAAGCGAACTCATTCAACTCAACGCGGCCAAACCAGTAGTCACATTTCCATTTTGTACACAAATGCACGCAGTCTATTACCCAACAAGGACGAAATTAGGGCGTATATTGCAACTGAGAAACCAGATGTGGTAGCCATCACAGAGACTTGGGCCAACTCTGCACATCTAGTATCTGAACTGTCATTTCCCGGGTACGAAAGCTTCCAAAAAAATCGAATGCACAAGAAAGGAGGAGGAGTAATTTGCTACGTAAAAGTACGCTCCTGCCATAAAAATAGACAAACAGGATGCAGAGAATTACGACTCCGTCTGTGTGGAAATAACTGCGAATAATAAGAAACTAACACTTGCGATCGTATACAGGCCTCCAAAACAACAAGCAGCCGATGACACTGCCCTGTACGAAGAGCTTCACTCTTTAACACAAAGTAAACAAGCAATAATAATTGGGGACTTTAATTGCCCTAACATTGACTGGGGACAATTGACTGGAGATCAAGAGGGTAACAGGCTTATAGAAATGGTGGAGGATTCGTTCCTCACTCAAGTTGTAACTCAACCAACAAGAGAAAACAATCTGCTGGATCTGGTATTAGTAAGCGACCCCGACCTCATTCGCGACTGTGAAGTTGGTGAAAAAATTAACGGTTGCGATCACCACTTAATCCGTTTCAATGTCAACATAAGTCACAAACTCGTAGACAATCCGTCAGTGATACCAGACTACAAAAAAGCAAATTTCAACCTAGCCCGTGAGCTGCTTCCCTCCGCGACCTGGGACCAACTTCACCTAACCGACAATACAATCGACAACGTGTGGAACAACTTCAAAGATAAGCTTTTGGGAGTAGAAAAGGCTACAGTGCCGACGAAACCCAGGCGAGTAAATGGTGCCGTAGATCCACCGTGGATGACCAGAGACATAAAAGGGCGGTAAACTTAAAAAAAAGGAATTATAACCTAATGAAAGAGAATGACACGGCCGAAGCCCGTACTCAGTACCACAACAGCCTCAGAGCTTGTCGCACCCTTATTCGGAGTAGTAAACGCAACTACGAAAAACAAATAGCGCGTGACATCAAGACAAACTCTTAAATCTTGTTCTCATACATCAGATCGAAAAGAAAGTAAAATCAATATTGGTCCCCTGACAGACGAGACTGGAGCTGCAACTCAGGACAGTAAACAGATGGCCAGAATCCTCAACAGTAACTTCGCATCCGTATTCACAGTCGAGAACATCGAAACCATGCCTGAGAACCCTGACCCGCCGAGGGAATCACGCCCCTGAAAATTGACTCAATATGCGACCAAGAAGTGAAAGAGTATTTGGATAAACTCGACACGAACAAGTCAACAGGACCTGACGGTTTGTCCCCGCGGTTATTAAAAGAGCTTAAACAACAAATACTTCAGCCACTCACTAACATATTCAACCAGTCTGTTCAATTGAAAAAGGTCCCGGAAGACTGGAAGATGGCGAACGTAACACCAATTTTCAAAAGGAGACAAAAGCGTTGCATTAAACTACAGGCCCATAAGTTTGACATCAGTGGCAGGAAAAATACTCGAAAAGATTATTAGAGACAAACTTGTTAAGTTTCTAGAAGACAATAATGTAATCTCCGACACCCAGCATGGCTTCAGAAACAAGCGCTCCTGCCTAACGAATTTATTAGACTTCTTCCAAGGTATATATAAGAACTGGGATGCCCACATCCCCAGTGATGTTATATACCTGGACTTTCAGAAAGCCTTCGACAAGGTACCGCACGAGCGACTCCTTAAAAAACTGCACTCGGCGGGCATTGGAGCCAATCTGATCGCATGGATAAGAGATTGGCTCACCGACAGAAAACAACGAGTACTACTCAACGGACAGCCTTCCGATTGGCTTCCAGTCACTAGTGGAGTGCCTCAAGGGTCAGTGCTGGGACCCATTCTCTTCATCATATATATCAACGACCTCGAATCAGGACTGAAATCCACAATATCGAAATTTGCTGATGACACTAAGGTGGGGGGAAAGGCCCTCACAAAGACCGACTGCGAAATCATTCAGAAAGACCTCAATCACATTATCGAATGGTCGGAAAAATGGCAAATGTCCTTTAATGTTGACAAATGCAAAGTCATGCACATTGGGTCCAGAAATAGTAAACACACATACATCATGAATGGGAGACCTCTGCAAGCGATGCAGGAGGAAAAGGATCTTGGAGTCACTATCAGCAGTGACCTGAAACACGCGAATCACTGTAAAAAAGCATACAACAAAGCCAACACTATGCTCGGGTTCATAGCGAGGAACTTCGAGTGTAAAACGCCAGACGTGATGCTATCCTTGTATAATTCCATGGTAAGACCGCACCTCGAGTATGCAGTACAGTTCTGGTCTCCTAATTACAGAAAGGACATTGATTTACTGGAAAGGATTCAACGACGCGCCACGAAAATGATACCAACCTTAAGGGCTCAACCGTACGAGGAACGACTCAAGCGACTCAATCTCTTTACATTGGAGAAAAGACGCCTACGAGGAGATATGATTCAAGTCTTCAAGTATATAAAAAAATTCAATAACGTCGATTACTCCAATTTCTTTGAATTGCAAACCAACCTTAGAACTAGAAATAACGGTTTACCCATTCAGTCTAGTCGATGTAACACAGACATCGGAAGGAGTTTCTTTTCAAACCGAGTCATCCGTCACTGGAACAATCTTCCTTCAGAAGTAGTAAATGCGAATACTATCAACTCCTTCAAATATAGAATCGACCGTCACTTCGCTGCGTCGGGAGTAAACTGAATATTGAGTTGCTTTCATCTGCTCCTCAATATCGAGGCGCTTTCATCTGCTCCTCAATGTCGAGGTGCTTTCATCTGCTCCCCAGGCCCCAGGCTGTCGAGCAGATTAAATCACCAAAGCGGGCAACCTCGTAATGAGCCAATAGGCCTTCTGTTGCCTGCGTTTCCATGTTTCCATGTTTCCATGTTTCCTTTTCCTCTCTCCCATCTCTTCCTTCTTTCCCTCCATCTTTCCCTTCCTCCCTTCCCTCTTTCCCTTCCTCCCTTTCTTCCCTTTCTTTATTCATCCATCCTTTTCCTCTCATTTCTTACTTCCTCCCTCCCTCTTTCCCTTCCTTCCTTCCTTCCCTTCTTCCCTCTTTCTCTTCGTTGCTTTCTTTCCTTCCTTTATCCTTTCATTCCTTTCCTCTCTCCCTTCCCATACTTCCTTCCCTCCCTCTTTCTCTTCCCTTCTTCTTTCTTTTTATCCTAACTTGATTTTCTCTCTCTCTCTCTCTCTCTCTCTCTCTCTCTCTCTCTCTCTCTCTCTCTCTCTCTCTCTCTCTCTCTCTCTCTCTCTCTCTTTCGTAACCCGAGAACCAAAGGAATCGTCTGCTTTAACGATACAAGTAAAAATTCAGAATTGTTGATATCTTACAAAGGGATGGACGGAAAGATAGATAGATAGACAGAGTTGATTATATATATATATATATATATATATATATATATATATATATATATATATATATATATATATATATATATATATATATATATATATATATATATATATATATATATATATATATATATATATATATATATATATATATATATATATATATATATATATATATATATATATATATATATATATATATATATATATATATTGGATAGATAGTTAGATAAATTAATAGTCGAACAGATAGATAGATAGCCAGTTGGAATGGCAGATAGATAGATAGGTAAGTAGATAGATGAATAGAGATGCAGATGAATTGTTAGACCTACAGACAAATAGATAGATGTATAGATCGATAGATAGATAAATAGATAGATAGATAGGTCGGTAGATAGATGGATAGATAGATAAATAGATAGATAAATAGATAGATAGATAGATAGATAAATAGGTAGATAAATAGGTAGATAGATGATAGCTTCATAGATAGATAGATAGATAGATAGATAGATAGATAGATAGATAGATAGAGAGAGAGAGAGAGAGAGAGAGAGAGAGAGAAGGCATGCGAGATTCAGAAAGATAGGGTGACAGGGATGAATGAGTTAATTCCCTTTTCGTGCGTATCCTTCTCTCTCTCTCTCTCTCTCTCTCTCTCTCTCTCTCTCTCTCTCTCTCTCTCTCTCTCTCTCTCTCTCTCTCTCTGCCTATCTTTCTATTTATCAGTCTATCTTTATCTATCTATCTATATGTATATATGCTTTTTCTTCTATTAATATATAGATTGAATGTTTTTTTACTTTTTTTGTTTTGTTTTTATCATTACTATTATTATTGTTATTATTATCATTATTGTTATTATTATTGTTATTACTATTAATATCATTATTATTATTATTATTATTATTATTATTATTATTATTATTATTATTATTATTATTATTATTATTATTATTATTATTATTATTATTATTATTATTATTATTATTATTATTATTATTATTATTATTATTATTATTATTATTATTATTATTATTATTATTATTATTATTATTATTATTATTATTATTATTATTATTATTATTATTATTATTTACATCATCATAAGTATTATATTGTTTAACTAATGTATATTTTTTTTATAATACGTTTTTCCCTACTATTTTCTCTTCTTATTTGAGCTTTGGTGCAAAATTCTGTTCGTATGTGTGTTTGTGTGTGTGTGTGTGTGTGTGTGTGTGTGTGGTGTGTGTGTGTGTGGAGGAGGGAGAGAGAGAGGAGAGAGAGAGAGAGAGAACTAAAAAATATATTGTGTGCGATCAGTATTGGAATATAAAGTTTTATCATATGTATGTTTGAATGAAAAAAAAAATCATCGAAATTTTATGTGTCTTGTCCTACGATTTTTCTCATTACTTTTGTTTCATTGTTATGTCCTGAATTTAATTTTTGAAACACACACACACACACACACACACACACACACACACACACACACACACACACACACACACACACACACACCACACACACACACACACACACACACACACACACACACACACACACACACACACTGGTAGCCTGCATATAAAAGTTAAGTTACAAACATGGGACAGAACTTTTCCGTTTGAAGGGTGGAAGTGAATGTGGAGAGGGAGGGGAAAGTGGAGTGGTGGAGAGGCGACGAGAAGAGGGATGTGGAGAGAGCGGGAGTGAGAATGGAGTGAAGAGGATGAGAGCGTAGGTTTGAAGGGTGTGTGAATGTGGGTGTTTAGTGGACTGTGAGAGTGGAGTGATATTTTTTTCTGGAGGTGTGGGAAGGCTGTCGGAAGAGGAGGAAGGGAGAGTCACGAAGGGAAGGAAGGAAGGAAGAAAGGGAGAAGGAAGGAAGGAAGGAAGGAACGAATAAAGCAAGCGAGGAAGATCAGGAGGGAGGAAGGAATGAAGGAAAGACGGAAGGAAGGAAGGAAGTAAAAAAAGGAAGGAAGAAGAAAGGAAGGATATGAGGAAGTAAAGAAAAAAATAACTACTGGAAGAAGGAAGGAAGGAAGGGAAGGTGAAACGAAGAATACAAATAAAGAAGGAATAAGATGAAACACGGATGGAAGGAAAATCTTGTGTGGTGTGGAGGTGTGGAATGACACTGAAGGGCAGGGAAGGAAAGGAATGTGTGTGTGTGTGTGTGTGTGTGTGTGTGTGTGTGTGTGTGTGTGTGTGTGTGTGTGTGTGTGTGTGTGTGTGTGTGTGAGAGAGAGAGAGAGAGGAGGAGAGGAGAGGAAAAGAAAAGAAAATAGACGAAAGGAAAGGAAAGGAAGAGAGAGAGAGAGAGAGCTCAACCAGACACCTTTCGTGAGTTTGAGCCCAAAACTCACTCACGACTCATTAAAAGTTTTGAGCACCTGACCACTTAGCTCCCCCTCCCCTCCCTCTCCCCCCTCTTCACCCCTTGACCTGTTGTTATATTCCCCTTTTTTCCCTCTCTCCCCTCCTCTCTCCCCAATCCACTCCCCTATGAGTGTTATTTGGTTTAATCTACCCTTCATAACTTTTCCATGGTCTCTCCTCCCCTCCCCTCCCCATGACTTATTCCTCCCCATATCTCTGTAATTTGTACCTCTCTGCTCCCCTTCCTCCCCTCAACTCCCCTCTCCATCCCCCTCCCATTTTATCACCTGGTCTCACTCTTCCTCCTCTTCTTGTTTCTCTTCCCCATCTTCCTCTTTCCTCCCTCCCCTCCCCTCTCTCCCCCAATTCACTCCCCTCTCCATGTAATTTGTACCTCTCTGTTTCCCCTCCTCCCCTCATCTCCACTCTTTTTTCCCCTCACCTGTATTTATTTTGTCCCTCTCTTCCTCTTCCTCTTCTTCCCCTCTTCATCTTTCCTCCCTTCCTCTCCTCCCCTCTCCCCAATCCACTCCCCTGTGTATGGTATTTGGTTTAATCTGCTCCCCCTTCTACCCTTCCCTCGGTGTCTATCCTTCCCTTCCCTCCCCTTGGCTTATTCCTCCCCATATCCAATTTGTACCTCTCTGTTTCCCATCCTCCCCTCAAATCCACTTTTTTTCCCCCTCTCCTGTATTTATTTTGAACGCTCTCTTCCTGATATCTTCTTCATCTTTCCTTTCTTCCTCTCCTCCCCTCTCCCCCAATCCACTCCCCTATGTATGGTATATGGTTTAATATGCTCCCCTTCTTACCTTTCCCTCGGTCCCTCGGTCTCTTCTCCCCATCCCTCCCCTTGGCTTATTCCTCCCCATATCCAAGTAATTTGTACCTCTCTGTTTCCCCTCCTCCCCTCAACTCCACTCTCTTTCCCCCTCACCTACATTTATTTTCTCCCCCTGTTCCTCTTCTTCTTCTTCCTCTTCCTCCCTGGCTCTGTTTGTGTTACTTTGCTCCCCTCGTCTTTCCTGTTCCTCTCATCTACATCTCTTGTTTTCCCTCTTCTTTTATTTTCCTCTTTATTTTCCTATTTTGTTACATTGCTCCCCTCGTCTTCCCTCTGTTCCTCTCATCTGTATCTCTTGTTTTCCCTCTTACATCCCCTTTCCCCCTCTCCCTTTATTTTCCTCTTTATTTTCCTATTTTCTTACATTTCTCCCTCGTCTTCCTTCTGTTCCTCTCATCTGCATCTCTTGTTTTCCCTCCTACGTTCCCTCTCCCCCTCTCCCTTTATTTTCCTCTTTATTTTCCTATTTTTTAACATTCTTTCCTCATCCCTCCTTTATTTTCCCCTTTATTTTACCATTTTTATTTAGGCTCATTTCTCACTTTCCCCTTATCTTCTCTCCCCTTTTCTCCATCTTTCTTATCTCTTGTTGCCTGTCTCCCGTCTTCCCTTTCCTCCACCTTACCTCCCTCTTCCCACTTGTTCGTATTGCCTCTCCCTCGCCGTATCTCTCCCCTCACTCTTCCCTCCTCCTCCTCCTCTTTCCTCTCCACCTCTTCCCCTCTCTATTATCTGCTAACTGCTCCTCTCATTTCTACTCGTGCTTTCCCTCCCCCTCTTTACCCTCATAACCATCTTCCTCCTCCTCTCTCTCTCTCCTTCCCTCTTTACTCGCTCTCTTCCTTCTCCCATTCATCAGCCTCTCCTCCTCTCCCCTCTTCCCATAATGACAGTGCTCCTACTTGATGTCTCCTCCCCTTTTGCATCTCCCGTTTATCACATGCATTCCTCCCCCTCCTTTCTCCCCCTGCCCCTCCTCCTCCTCCTCCTCCTCCTCCTCCTCCTCTTCCTCCTTCTTCTTTAATAGTGCTTTCCATTCTCTCCTGTTTGCTTGACACTATTTTTAGCATATTTTCTTTCACCGTCTTTTAGGTCTTTATTTTTTTTTTTTTTTAAACTTATTTTCGTGTTTAATTTGTCGCTGAAAAATGGCTTCGCTTTTTCTTGAGTTGCTCTTAACGAAGACGCTGTTTTTTGTGTGTGTTTGTGTTTGCGTGCGTGTGTTTGTTTGTGTGTGGGGAGTGGGTGCGGGGTGGTGGGAGTTTTTTTTTTTTTTTTTTTGTGTGTGTGAAGTATTTTCCGCCTCATTCTTTGCGTCAGGAGCGTCATATTTCCCCGTTATCGTACACACACACACACACACACACACACACACACACACACCCACACACCCACACACACACACACACACACACACACACACACACACACACACACACACACACACACACACACACACTTCCTTTTCTTTCGCTTTATTATTATTTTTTTGCCTCTTTATTTTCTGCGCAAAAGAGAACTGAGAGGAAAAAGGAAAGCAAAGCGAGTGTCCCTGGCGTTTTTTTTTTTTTTTAATGTTTGCTATTTCTCTCTGGTTTGTGTTTTATATGTTCGTGTGTGTGTTTGTGTGTGTGTGTGTGTGTATGTGTGTGTGTGTGTGTGTGTGTGTGTGTGTGTGTGTGTGTGTGTGTGTGTTTTAATGTTAGCTATTTCTCTCTGGTTTGTGTTTTATATGTTCATGTGTGTGTGTGTGTGTGTGTGTGTGTGTGTGTGTGTGTGTGTGTGTGTGTGTGTGTGTGTGTGTGTGTGTGTGTGTGTGTGTGTGTGTGTGTGTGTGTGTGTGTGCGTGTGTTGAATTGTGCACTAAGTAATTATCACAAGCCCTAAACTTCTAGAATTACAGAATAGAAAAAAATAATCGCAAATGTAGCGTATAAGTGAAGATCTGTAATCACACGACACAAGGAAATGGACACAAACCTTTAATAATATGGAAACACTTTTTTTTAGGCCATATTTACCTTTCATTTTCCTCTCCTTACCTTTCCATCCCTTACCTCCCCTTCCCTTATCTCTCCTTACCTCACCTATCCGTCTTTACCTTGCCGTTCCTTACCTTACCTTTCCTTCTCTTACCTTTCCCTACCTTACCTTTCCTTCTTTTACCTTTCCCTACCTTACCTTTCCTTACCCCACCTATCCCTCCCTTCCTTGCCATATCTTTTCTTCCCTTACCTTACCTTTCCTTGCCTCACCTATCCCTTACATATTTCTTACCTTACCTTTCCTTACCTCACTTCCTTACCTCTTCTATTCCTTACCTTCTCTTACCTTTCCATCCCTTCCCTTCCCTTCCCTTATCTTTCCTTACCTCACATATCCCTCTCTACCTTGCTATTCCTTACCCTACCTTTCCTTCTCTTACCTTTCCCTACCTTACGTTCCCTTACCTCACCTATCCCTCCATTCCTTGCCTACTCCTTGCCATACCTTTTCTTCCCTTACCTTTCCCTACCTTCCCTTTCCCTTACATATTTCTTACCTTACATTTCCTTACCTCACTTCCCTACCTCTATATTCCTTACCTTACCTTCCCTTACCTTTCCATCCCTTACCTTCCCTTCCCTTATCTTTCCTTACCTCACCTATCCCTCTCTATCTTGATGTTCCTTACCTTACCTTTCCTTCTCTTACCTTTCCCTACCTTATGTTTCCTTATCTCACCTATTCCTCCCTTCCTTGCCTACTCCTTGCCATACCTTTTCTTCCCTTCCCTTTCCCTTTCCCTACCTTACCTTTCCTTGCCTCACCTATTCCTTACATATTTCTTACCTTACCTTTCCTTACCTCACTACCTTATCTTTCCTTTTTTTTACCTTTAGTTGTCTCACCTTTCCCCACTTTACCCTCCCCTTCCCTACTCTTTCCTTACCTTACATTTCCTTACCTCACTTCCCTACCCCTTCTATTCCTTACCTTACATTCCCTTACCTTATCTTTCCTTTTTTTACCCTTCGTTGTCTCACCTTTCCCCACCTGACCCTCCCCTTCCCTACCCTTTCCTTACCTTACCTTTCCTTATATCACCTTTCCCTGCCTTACCTTTCCTTACCTCACCTTTCCTTACCTCATCTTTCCCTACCTTGCCTTTCCTTTCCTCACCTATCCATACCGTGTCTATTACTTACCTTTCTTTACTTAATATTTCCTTGCCTTACTTTTCCTAACCTTACCTTTCCTGTCTCACCTTTCCTTCCATTACCTGTCCTTACCTTTCTTTACTTAATATTTCCTTGCCTTACTTTTCCTACCTTACCTTACCTTACCTTTCCTTCCGTTACTTGCCCTTACCTTTTTTTTATTCCTCATCCATTTCTGTTGCCTTATTTCCCTACCTTACCTAATCCTTTCCTTACCTTACTTCCCCTACCTTACCTAATCCTTTCCTTACCTTACTTTCCCTGTCTCACCTTTCTTTCCGTTACCTGTCTATCTTGTTTTCCTCACATTCCATTTTTGTTACCTCATTTCCCTACCTTGCCTAATCCTTTCCTACCCTTCCCTTACCTTACCTTGCTAATTCCTCAGTTGGCATTTTCTTAACCATGCCTTTCATTACCTTGGATATTTCTTACCTAACATTACCTTTCCTTTCCTTACCTGTCCTTACCTCGCAGCTTGTTACACTTCACCTTTCAAAAGCATTCCAAGGAGAGAAAAAGCAATATATTTTTTTCTCTGGCAATCAGGTAATTAGATAGACTTCACACACGCGCGCCTTCCCATATCCAGGTAAATGTTAAGTAAATACATTTCCTCGCCAGGTAACGTAACGAACATATATACGTTTTTTTCCGCGCCGGGAGATATAATGAGAATTTTAATTTATGTATCAAACCGGAAAGATCAAAGGAAAAGAGGGTATTTTTTCTTCTTTAAACTAGGAAGACACACATTACAAGAGAGAGAGAGAGAAAGCGATCGAGGGAGGAAGGAAGGGAAGAAAGGTAGGGATGAAGAAAGGAAGGAAGGAAGGAAGGAAGGAAGGAGGGAAGGAAGAAAGAAAGAAAGAAAGGAAGGAAGGAAGGAAGGAAGGAAGAAAAAGAAAGAAAGAAAAGAAAGGAAGAAAGAAAGGAAGGAAGAAAGAAAGAAAGAAAGGAAGGAAGGAAGGAAGGAAGGAAGGAAGGGAGGGAAGAGGAAGGAAGGGAGGAAGAGAGAGAGAGAGAGAGAGAGTTGAGGTCTTGGTTCAGTTAGGTTCAGCATGAGTTCAGCGTTTCTGTGGGAGCCTTTGAACCTCCTTTGTGTTGACAGTGAACCGCGATGGGAGGGAACTCAGGTGGAAGGGAGAAGATGAGGGTTAAGGGAAGGGAGGGAAGGGAGAGAAAGGAACAGGGTCAGAAGGGAGAGAAGACGAGAAACTGGGAGGTGGGGGAGGAGGGGAGAGAAAGGAAGGAAGGAGAAGGAAGGAAGGAGAAGGAGAGAGAAGGGAAGGAAAAGGAAGGAAGGAAGGTCGAAAGGGAGATGAAAGTGGAAGGGAGGAGAGGGAAGGAAGATAGGGTGAGAAAAGGAGGGAAAGGGAAGTTTGAAGAGGGGAAGATGACGGTGGAAGGAAGGGGAAGGAGGTAGGAAAGGAGAGAAAGGGAGAGAATGGATGGTAAGGAGGGAGAAAGGAAGGTGGAAGGAAAGGAAGAAAAGGATGGAAGTGAGGAAACCCGAGATGATTGAACAAGAATGGAAGGGTGGGAGAGAAGGATGAGAAAGATGGAAGGAAGGGAAGTCGAAAGGATTAAGAGAGGAGGGAAGAGGGAGGAAGGAAGGGAGAGATGAAGCGTTTGCGAAAGAGGAGAAAGGAAATTTTTAAGAGGAACATGAACACGGAACAAAAGAAAGTAAACATAATCAAGAGAGTAGAAGAAAATAAAGAGGAAAGAAGAGGAAGAGAAAAGAGGTAGAGGGAAGAAATTGATAAAGAGGAATAGTGAAAATGGAACAAAAGAGAGTAAACAGAATCAAGAGAGTGGAAGAAAATAAAGAGAAAAAAAGAGGTAGAGGGAAGAAATTGATAAAGAGGAATAACAAAAATGGAACAAAAAAGAGTAAACAGAATCAAGAGGATGAGAAAGAGATGGAGAGAAAGGAACGAATATATTGCGAAGGAGAAACAGGAAGAAGAAAGAGAGAAGGAGGAGGAGGAGGAGGAAGTGTAGGAGGAATTTAGGAATGTGTGGAGAGATTTGTTCAAGAGATGGAGGGGTGGAGGGAGGCAGGGGGGAGGGATGGAGGAGTGGAGGGATGAGAGGAGAGAGGAAAGTGTGTCGGAAAAGATGGGATCAAGACACGTGAGTTGGAGGAGAGGAGGAGGAGGTGGGAAGGGAGGGGAGGAGGGAAGGGAAGGGAGGAGGAAGGGAGGAAGGAGGGAAAGAAATGGAGAGAGGTAAACAAGACTGATCAGAGATTTGTTTTGTGAAGGGAGGAAGAGAGAAGGAAGGAGAGAGATGAAGGAAGAAGGAGAGGAAGGGAGAAAGGAAGAAATGAAGGAAGGAAAGAAAGATAGGAAGAAAGGAAAGAGAAAAAGAAAGATAGGAAGGAAGGAAGGAAGGATATAAAGAAAGGAAGGAAGGAAGGATAGAAAGAAAGGAAGGAAGGAAGGATAGAAAGAAAGGAAAGAAGGAAAGAAAGACAGAACGAAAGAAAGGAAGGAAGGAAGGATAGAAAAAGGGAAGTGAAGAAGGAAGCAAGAAAGAAAAAAGAAGGAAGAAGGAAGGAAAGAAAGAAAGAAACAAACAAACAAAATAAAGGAGGGAAGAAGGGCATGAAGGAACGAAGGAAAGAGAAATAAAGAAATAAAAAAAGGATGAAAAAACAGAAACACAAATAAAGAAAAGAACGAAAGAAAAAAAACAAGGAAGGAAGGACGAAGTGCAAAATAGAATACTGGAGATTGAAAGAAGCCGAGGTGAGGAGGAAGGAGAGAAGGGAGGGAAGGAGATGACTGAAGGAGGAGAGGAAGAGGGAGAGGAAAGGCTGAAGGGAGGAGGGAGAAAGGGAGGAAAGGAGGTAAACAGCTTGTGGGTTGAAGGGAAGTAGGTAAGACATGGAGGAAAGTAAGAAGAGAGGAGGAGGAAAAGTGGAGGAAAGTAGATAAGAGGAAGAGGAGAAGTGGAGGGAAGTAGGTAAGAGGAGGAAGAGGAGTGGAGGGAAGGAGGTAAGAGGAAGAAGAGTGGAGGGAAGTAGGCAATAGGAAGAGGAATAGAGGAGAAAAGAAGGCAAGAGGAAGAGAGGAGAAAAGTTGGTAAGAGGAAGAGGAAGAGGAGGAGTGGAGGAAAGTAGGAAGAGGAAGAAGAGGAAGAGCAGAGGGAAGGAAGTAAGAGGAGGAGGAAGAGGAAGAGAGTAGGGAAGTAGGTAAGAGGAAGAGGAAGAGGAAGAGGAGAGAAGTACGAAAGTAAGCAGAGGACTCCAATACTCTCATCTCGTCCTCTTTAATGATCTCTCTCTCTCTCTCTCTCTCTCTCTCTCTCTCTCTCTCTCTCTCTCTCTCTCTCTCTCGTTGACCTTTGACCTTCACGCCGCATCCCGGGTCATTGTTTGCCACACCTGCCGTAATAGGTCAAGGTGTACTTCCTCATCTCCATTGTTCGCACCTGCCCCCTCATCTCCCTCACCTTTCTTTTGACCTTCCTCTTCCTCTTCCTCTTCCTCTTCCTCTTCCTTCTCCTTCGTCTGATCCCGTCTCGCCTTCCTTCCTTCTGATTTTATCCCTCTTTCTTCTCCCATTCATTTTTCTCCCTTTTCTTCTGTATTTTTTTCATTCTCCTTTCTTCTTCTCCTTCGTGAACTCTCGTCTCGTCTTCCTTCTGATTATCTCCGTCCTTCTCCTCCTCCTCTTCCTTCTCTTCTTCCTTCTCTTCTTCTTGCTACCTTTCCTCCTTCGTGCCTTTGCAACCGCCTCAAGTGATTCCTCTTCCTTGCGACCTTTCCACGCATCTTCTTCTTCTTCTTCCTCCTCCTCCTCCTCCTCCTCCTGGTTATCCATAACTTCTTCTTGGTAGTCTTATTCTTCTTGCTCTTGTTGTTCTTGTCGTTGTTGTTGTTGTTTTCTTTCATCTTCTTTTATTTCTTTTTCTCTTCTCCATCGTCGCTTTCTTTTTCCTCCTCCTCCTCATCATCATCCTCCTCCCACTCCTCCTCCTCCTCCTCCTCCTCCTCCTCCTCCTCCTCCTCCTCCTCCTCTCTCTGTTGCCTGCATTTCCATGTTTCCTCCTCCTCCTCCGAGAAACTTCGAATACAAGACGCCGGGAGTTATGTTATCCTTGTATAATTCGCTGGTAAGGCCCCACCTGGAATACGCCGTGCAATTCTGGTCTCCAAATTACAGGAAAGACATTGAATTACTTGAGAGAGTACAGCGCCGCGCCACGAAGATGATACCATCACTGAGGACGAAACCCTATGAAGAGCGACTCGAGCGACTCAACCTCTTCACGTTGGAAAAGAGACGACTGCGGGGAGACATGATACAAGTCTTTAAGTACCTGAATAAGCTCAGCAACGTTGAATACTTCAAACTCTTCACGCTACAAACTAACCTGAGAACAAGAAACAACGGAAAAACAATTCAAGGAAAGCGATGCAATACCGACATCGGCAGGAGTTTTTTTCTCGAATAAAGTTGTTCGTCACTGGAACAGCCTTCCTGCAGAAGTGGTTAGCGCAGACAATCAACTCCTTCAAGAAACGCATTGATCGCCACTTTGCTGCATCGGGAGTGAACTGAACGTATCCAAGAGTAGGTACACAAGTGCTTTAATCCTTCCCTGCAAGCCACTCCTGTGGCTGACGGATTGATTATATCACTGAAAGCAGGCAGCCTTGTAATGAGCCCAAAGGCTTTCTGCTACCTGCTAGTCCATGTTTCCATGTTTCCTCCTCCTCCTCCTCCTCCGCACACTGCTGAGTTAGGGACATGCATACTGCATGAGTGGGGAGGCACCTCAAGTCGTACAGGAGGAAGCGGACCTCGGGGTCGCAGCAAGCAGTGACTTGAAGCACACAATGCACCGTGGGTCAGACTTCAAAATTAGGGTGCTCGGGTTTATAGCGAGGAGCGCCGGAAGTAATGTTGTGTTTGTATAACTCGCTGGTGAGGCCCCGCCGGGAATACGCGGACTGGTCCCCTACTTACAAGAAGGACATTGATTTACTCGAGAGGACAGCGACGCCTCACGAAATTGATATCATCATTGAGGACTCAGCCTGATGAAAAATGACTCAAATCTTTATGATGGAAAAAAAGACGTCTGCGGGGAAGTCGATCCAGGTCCTCAAATACTTTAGCGAGTTAAGTAACGTCGATCACTACAATTTTTTTCTGCTACAAATAACTCAGGCACAAGAAACAACGGTTCAACAATTCAAGCGAAGCGATGCAGTGCAGACAGTGGCAGGAGGTTTTCCTCGAACAGAGTCGTCCATCATTGGAAATACCTTCCTGCAGAACTAGTTAGTGCGGAAACGATGAACTCCTTTAAGAATTACATTAATCATCACTTCGCTGCGCCAGGAGTGACCTGAACATAACCACGAGTGCGTCCAAAACTGTTTTAATCTTCCCACAGGTTACTCAAGTAGCTCAAGAATCGATAAAATTACTAAAAGCAGCCAGCCGCGTAATGAGTCAACAGGCTTTCTGCTGCCTCCTCCTCCTCCTCCTCCTCCTCCTTCTTCGTTCTCTTCCTCCTCCTCCTCCTCCTCCTCCTCCTCCTCCTCCTCCTCCTCCTCCTCCTCCTCCTCCTTCTTCGTTCTCTTCCTCCTCCTCCTCCTCCTCTTCCTCTCCCTTCGCCTAATTAGGTTAAAGTATCTGTATTCTGTAGGAAAGTTTGCGTTGCCCGGAAACAGATTGTGAATGTCAGAGAGAGAGAGAGAGAGAGAGAGAGAGAGAGAGAGAGAGAGAGAGAGAGAGAGAGAGAGAGAGAGAGAGAGATGAATTTTGTGTTCCAGATTATGGATTTCGTGCTTGGTGTGGTTGGTGTTGCGTTTTTAAAAGTCCTTCTCTCCCCTTGTATGCCTGGAGCGCACGCACACGCACACACACACACACACACACACACACACACACACACACACACACACACACACACACACACACACACACACACACACACACACACACACACACACACACACACACACACACACACACACACACACACACACACGTCGCCACCCAAAATCCATCTAATCTGAGGGCTCACCTGAAGTCACTACCTGCCCGCCGCCTTATCTCACCTGCCCTTCCCCTCTCGCTAATGGCTCACCTGGCCCTCCTCTCGACTCACCTTACCTTGCATCATCATCTGTCTAGCATCTCCCTTTCTTTACCTCATTTTTAGCTTTTCTTACCTTTCCTTATCTTTCCTTTCTTTACCTATCATTTTCTTTACCATACTTTACCTTTACTTTCCTTACCTTTTCTTACCTTTAAAATATATTCTATACCTTTTAGTCTCTTTATCTTACCTTACCTTTCATTTCCCTTACCTTAACTTACCTTACCATTCCTTGCCTCTTACATTCTTTACCCTTCATTTTCTTTATCTTACCTTAACTTACCTTACCTTTCCTTGCCTCATACATTCTTTACCCTTCATTTTCTTTACCTTACCTTTCATTTCCCTTCCCTTAACTTACCTTACCTTTCCTTGCCTCATACAATCTTTACCCTTCATTTTCTTTACCTTACCTTACCTTTCATTTCTCTTACCTTAACTTACCTTACCTTTCCTTGTCTCATACATTCCTTACCCTTCATTTACTTTACCTCTCTTTACCTTCTATTTTCCTTAGCTTACCTTTTCTTACCTTTTACATTCTTTACCCTTCATTTTCTTTACCTTACCTAACCTTACCTTTCACTTTCCCTATCTTTCCTTACCTTTCACTTCCTTTACCTTGCCTTACCTTATCTCTAATTTCCCTTAGCTTACCTTTCCTTACCTTTATATTATTTACCCTCAATATTCTTTTCCTTGCCTTCCCTCTTTTTCATCCTCCTTACCTTGCATTTCCCTTATCTTACCTTTCCTTACCTTACATTCCCTAACGTGCTTTTTGTTACGTTGCTTCTTCCTTTCTCTACCTTAAAACTTCCTTATCTTGCATGTTTATATTATTACATTACTTTTTATTATTTCATCCGCGTTCTGCTTTACCTGTACCTATTCTCTCTCTCTCTCTCTCTCTCTCTCTCTCTCTCTCTCTCTCTCTCTCTCTCTCTCTCTCTCTCTCTCTCTCTCTCTCTCTCTCTCTCTCTCTCTCTCATGTATTATTTTTTGTTTACCTATAATTGATCCCTTATTCCTCCGCCTCGTATCTCCTCTTCCTTTCCTCTATCTCTCCGTCTCTCCATTTTTATCTCTCCCGCTTCTCCACCTTGTCTCTCCTCCCCTACGGCTTTTGTCCCTCTTTTTACTTCCTCTTCCCCTTTCGCATCTTCCTCTCTGGTTCATTTTGCTCCCGACATCATCCACTGTTGTTGTTTTCACCGTTCCGTCTCATGGATTCCGTTTTTTAAATCCTCATGCTTAATTTCTTCTGGTATTCCTTATCCTCGTTCATCTTCATCACTTAGCCAATATATTTCGTAGTCCATGTGTGTGTGTGTGTGTGTGTGTGTGTGTGTGTAAGAGAGAGAGAGAGAGAGAGAGAGAGAGAGAGAGAATTCGAGCGTAAACTTAAGTATTTTGCACGTCATATATCTGTTCAATTTAACTGCAATATTAACTCTACTAATCATATTTTTGGAGGTTCATGAATACACACAAGTAATTCTCAGGATCTATTTGCTTAGTGTTCTCTTATCATCGTTTTAATTGGGTTTTTTTCTCCTATTTATTTGTGTATCCCTGTGTATCATTGTGTATTTATTTGTTGGGGTTTGTTTTTCCTTTTGAAATCACGAGCAAAAAAAAAACAATAAAAAAAATAGCTGCAGGTGTGTTTGGGCAGGAAAGGCACACCCGGAAGGAGCCAATTAAGGTGCGCCCGGTGGAGGCAGACACGTGACCGGCTTGTTAGGAGGCGTTGAGGAGGTTGTTGATGTAGTGGTGGTGGTGGTGGTGACGGTGGTGATGAAGTGTTAGCTAATGGTGATAAAGAAGTGTTGGGAAATGGTGATGAAATGGTGTTGTTGATGGTGATAAAGATTGGTGTGGTGATGAAGAATTGTTGGGTTGTGGTGGTTATGGTTGTTGATGATGATGGTGGTGGTGGTGGAGGTGGTGATGAAGTGTTGGCTAATGGTGATGAAGAAGTGTTGGGAAATGGTGTTGAAGTGGTGTTGTTGATGGTGATAAGATTGGTGTGGTGATGGAGAATTGTTGGATTGTGGTGGTTATGGTGGTGGTGGTGGTGGTGATGGTTTTGTGTGTGTGTGTGTGTGTGTGTGTGTGTGTGTGTGTGTGTGTGTGTGTGTGTGTATGTGTGTGTTTGTTTGCTTGCTTGTTTGTGCTTGTTTGCTTGTTTGTGTGTGTGTTTGCTTGCTTGTGTGTGCTTTTTTGTTTGTTTGTGTGTGTGTGTGTTTGTTTGATTGTGTGTGTTTGTTTGCTTGTGTGGGGGGGGGCTAACGTTTCTGCTCATCTAAGTGTTACATATAAATGAAATACCAAAAAGAAAATATCAAATGAATAAATTAATCACACTTCAAAAAAATCTAAAGCAATCATAAAATTAGTGTATACTGAAAATCATATGAAAAAATGTTAGGCGGCACTGCGATTTAAACCCTGATCCAGCCTCCCGTCAGTGGCCGCGTGCTGTGTGTGAGCGCCCCGCCGACCAGGCCATCACGCGAGGCAGGAATACATGGCCTGGAACTTGTGGCCGACCCCTGTGTTGCTCCGACCACTGAAAGCCCCCAGCGAACACTGCATGATTTTACTTTAAGGGTTTTACCAACGTGGCCAATAGAAAGCATTATTACTTAGAGTCTTCAAACGTTGGTAAAATATGAAAACTTCGACTTCTGAAAAAAAAAGCATTATTACTTAGAGTCTTCAAACGTTGGTAAAATATGAAAACTTCGACTTCTGAAAAAGTCTTCAAACGTTGGTAAAATTTTAAAACTTAAACGTTGGTAAAATTTACTAAACTGACTTGAAAAAAAGGCATTATTACTTAGAGTCTTCAAACGTTGGTAAAATTTTAAAACTTCGACTTCTGAAAAAAAAGCATTATTACTTAGAGTCTTCAAACGTTGGTAAAATTTCAAAACTTCGACTTCTGAAAAAAAAGCATTATTACTTAGAGTCTTCAAACGTTGGTAAAATTTTAAAACTTCGACTTCTGAAAAAAAAAAGCATTATTACTTAGAGTCTTCAAACGTTGGTAAAATTTTAAAACTTCGACTTCTGAAAAAAAACATTATTACTTAGAGTCTTCAAACGTTGGTAAAATTTCAAAACTTCGACTTCTGAAAAAAAACATTATTACTTAGTCTTGAAACGTTGGTAAAATATTAAAACTTCGACTTCTGGAAAAAAAGAGCAGTACCAACATGGCCAATAGAAAGCTTTATTACTTAGAGTTTTCAAACGTTGGTAAAACATTAAAACGTCGACTTCTGAAAAAAAGAGCAGTACATAACTTTGTTTCAAGAATTTCCATAACATGACCAACAAAAAACATTATCATTCGAGCCTACACACGTTGGTAAAAAATGAACCCTACGGTCCCTCGGAAAAAAAAAAACAGTGAATAGTTTATGATTTTTAAGGATTTCAACAACATAGCCAACAAAAAACCAACACTTAGAGCCTACAAACTTTGGTTACAGATAAATACTTGTCCCTAAAAAACAGTTAACAATGCATCATTTTTAAGGATTTTATCAACACGGCCAATAGAGAATGTTATCACTTAGTACCTACACACGTTGGTGAAAGATGAAAATTCCATTCACTAAAACAAAAAGAAACCGTGGACAGTAACAGGACATGATTTATTAGGATTTCAACAACATTATCATTTGGAGCCTTTAGGCGATATTAAAAGATGAAAACTTCGACTCCTGAAAAAAAGACGGTGCATGATTTTTAAGAATTTCAGCAACATGTCCAACAGAAAACGATATTATTTTGAACTTACAAACATCGGTAAGAGAAGACTAATTTTCGTTCGGTCGTGGCATCACCGACACCTTCCCTCTGAATCGCACCTTTTTTATTTTATGTTATTTACACCGTTACACAATAATGGAGTGCTACATAATCAATTAAGTTCACATATCACTATAGGCCAAAGGCAGCTTCATTACAACTGCCTATCTTAAGGCCTGCCCTGTGTCCTTTCACCCCCGTCGACCAGCCAATAGCCGCTGGTGCGCACACTCCTTGAAGCCTTGCAGAGTCACGCCCTCAAGGTTCAGCTGCGAGGCAAGGAGCGTGTTCCACAAGCAGTTAAACCTTTGAACCTGTCGGACGGCTTAATCAAAGGAGGGACCTTAACAAATTTCCTTCATCTCACCTTGTCACCTTAGCCTCCACTGAACAACCTGACTCATCTCACATTCCCGTATAATTTCAACCATTCATCCGTCCACCTTATCATTGACCTTCCTTTCCAACTTTCGACTTCCATCTCATTACAATATATGCAGTTTATTATATATTAATCTTCCAACATATATCCTCTCCTGACTAAACAAGGCTAACCTATTCCCTCTTATACGTTTGTAGGTTAAATTTATTGTTCAGAAATAGGTATTGTTAAAAAGAAAAGGGAAAGAGTTGCCATATCTGCTAAAGCTCGACGCGTGACCAACAAAGAAAGAGAAAGAAGATAAGAAAGAAACAAATCTTCCCAGGAATGTGTTCCGGATTATTTCTTTCGTTTTTGCTTTTCCACCTTTTTCGTTTCTGTTGTTGCTGTTCCTCGTGTCCGGGCGTCGTGTCTAGGCCAAAAAAACGTTCTTATTGTTGTTGTTTGTTTGTGTTCTTGATTGCTTGTTTGTTGCTGCACAGAGAGAGAGAGACTACTCGCGTGGCTCGAAGATAAAGCTCTAAATGATGTGGGTTTTTCTCTCTCTCTCTCTCTCTCTCTCTCTCTCTCTCTCTCTCTCTCTCTCTCTCTCTCTCTCTCTCTCACACACACACACACACACACACACACACACACACACACACATACTACTACTACTACTACTACTATCACTCGAACTCAACCACAATTTTCACTCCCAGCAAAAGATAAAGAGAAAGTGTAAGCTCTCCAATATGAGCAGTAAATTCCTCCTTCGCGCCCAGGTCACGTTCCCCAAGTTTAATATTATTGAGAAAAAATAGAGAAAGAGAAAATGGAAAGAGGAAGAGAATTAAAAAAAAATATTATAAAAGAAAAGTAAGAAGTGAAAAGGCGTCCGCGCTTTCCACCACACTTGTTATTTTTTGTGTTTGGAGGTAATTTTGAAGAGAGAGAGAGAGAAAGGAAATCGTTTATACAGGAACAGTAGGGAGAGAAGAGGAGTGAGGGGGTAAAGGCGGGGAGGAGATGGCATGAGGTGGAGGGGAGAGAAGAATAGGGAAGATAATATGAAGATGGAAAAGACGATGAAATGGCGAGGTAGAGCGTGACAGAGGGAAGGAGTTTGAGAGGGAGGCAGAGGTGTGAGGATGGGTAAAGTTGGGAGCATACACTTTTAGCTGCGCGTGACCTCGGTGCTCATCTCCGTGCCTTTGTCCCTTTGACGTGTGGTGGATCAGAACCCATTAACCTGATACATCTGAGTAACAACAATGTACCTTCTCTGGACTCTGGACTTTCAGAAAGCCTTCGACAAGGTACCGCACGAGCGACTCCTTAAGAAACTGCACTCGGCGGGCATTGGAGCCAATCTGATCGCGTGGATAAGAGATTGGCTCACCGACAGAAAACAACGAGTGCTACTCAACGGACAGCCTTCCGATTGGCTTCCAGTGGAGTGCCTCAAGGGTCAGTGCTGGGACCCATCCTCTTTATCATATATATCAATGACCTAGAACCAGGACTGAAATCCACAATATCGAAATTTGCTGATGACACCAAGGTGGGTGGAAAGGCCCTCACAAAGACCGACTGCGAAATCATTCAGAAAGACCTCAATCACATTATCGAATGGTCGGAAAAATGGCAAATGTCTTTTAATGTTGACAAATGCAAAGTCATGCACATTGGGTCCCAAAATAGTAACCACACATACATCATGAATGGGAAACCTCTTCAGGCGATGCAGGAGGAAAAGGATCTTGGAGTCACTATCAGCAGTGACCTGAAACACGCGAATCACTGTAAAAAAGCATACGACACTGCCAACACTATGCTCGGGTTCATAGCGAGGAACTTCGAGTGTAAAACACCAGACGTGATGCTATCCTTGTATAATTCCATGGTAAGACCGCACCTCGAGTATGCAGTACAGTTCTGGTCTCCTAATTACAGAAAGGACATTGCTTTTCTGGAAAGGATTCAACGACGCGCCACAAAGATGATTCCAACCTTAAGGGCTCAACCGTACGAGGAACGACTCAAGCGACTTAATCTCTTTACATTGGAGAAAAGACGCTTACGAGGGGATATGATTCAAGTCTTCAAGTATCTGAAAAAGTTCAATAACGTCGATTACTCCAAATTCTTTGAACTGCAAACCAACTCAAGAACTAGAAATTACGGTTTACCCATTCAGTCGAGTCGATGTAACACAGACATTGGAAGGAGTTTCTTTTCAAACCGAGTCATCCGCCACTGGAACAATCTTCCCTCAGAAGTAGTAAATGCGAATACCAGCAACTTCTTCAAATATAGAATCGACCGTCATTTCGCTGCGTCGGGAGTAAACTGAATAACGAGGGGCTTCCATCTGCTCCTCAATATCGAGGTGCTTTCATCTGCTCAGCAAGCCCCAAGTGGCTGTCGAGCAGATTAAATCACCCAAGCGGGCGACCTCGTAATGAGCCAATAGGCTTTCTGTTGCCTGCATTTCCATGTTTACATGTTTCTCCAGACTCCTCAGGTACCCATTCATTGACCGAAAGGAAGGATGAACGGTTGAGTGGGTTGCGCGCCGACTGTCCAGGGTGGTATTCGAACCTAGGCCCGCAGATTCGGAGTTAGGCAAACTAAACACTGCACCACGGAGCTGCAAGGTGCGTCTGTGGGTGTCAAGGAAAGGGGAAAAAGGAATGGAAGCCTAAAAGAGAGGAGGAGGAGGAGAAGATGGAGGAAGAGGAATGAGGAAAATTGTGGAGAAGAGAAAAGAGCTATTGGGTGATCGTAATGAAAAAAGGATGGATGGAAAAGAGAAAATGTGGAAGGGAGAGGTAAACACACACACACACACACACACACACACACACACACACACACACACACACACACAGGGTACTTAGCATCAATGAAGATAATTTTCGTCTTTCTCTTCTTCTTCTTCTTCTTCTTCTTCTTCTTCTTCTTCTTCTCTACCTAATCCAATATTTCTCTTCACACCTTTTTTTCTCCACTTCCACCAATTTCGTTTTCCTTCCTCTCTTCCTCCATTTCCTCCTCCTCCTCCTCCTCCTCCCCCCACCTGTCCTCACCTGTCCAATTCTTCCCACGGTGCCTCATGTTCCCTTCACTTTCACCTTTGTCTTCCTCATTTTCTTCAGATTTTCATTTTGTCTCATATCTCTATTTTTACTTCATCTCTTTCTTCCTCTTTTCTTTGTTTTTGGCGTTTCTTAATTCTTCTCTTTCTCTCCTTTCCTATTTATTTTTTCTCATTTTTGTTTTCATATTTTTTGCTTTTTAACTTTTTTTTTCCTTCCTTTCTTTCTTTTCCCTTCTTTCGCTTCCTCGTTTATCATCATCATTCTCTCTCTCTCTCTCTCTCTCTCTCTCTCTCTCTCTCTCTCTCTCTCTCTCTCTCTCTCTCTCTCTCTCTCTCTCTCTCTCTCTCTCTCTCTCTCTCTTCTTTTCTCTTCATTCCTCCTTTCATCTTAATTTTTCTCCATTTTTCCCCTTCCTCCTCTCTTCCTTGTCCACTTCTATCTCGCCTTTTTCCTTCTCTTCTTCCTTCCTCTCTCCCTTTGATCTCTCCTTTTTTCTCTCACTCCTTTACATTCTTTCCTTCTTCTCTTTCGTCTTAATTGATTGTCCTATCCTTTCCTTTCTTCTTTTTTTTTCATTCATCATCTTTCTCTCTTTTCCTCCTCATCTTTATATATTTCCTTTCTTCCTTTCATCGGCCTTGCTTTATTTTTCTCTGGTCCTTTCTCTTTCCACTTCATCTTTCTCCTCTCTCCCTTGCTCCTATTCTTTCTCCCTTTTTCTCTATTCTCTCCCTTTCTCTGTAATTCCCCCTTTTTCTCACTCCTCTTTCCCCTCTTCGTTCCCTCCCTTTCTCTATGATTTCTCCTTTTCCTTTCCCCTTTCCCCTCTTCGTTATCTCCCTTCCTTTCTTTATATTTCCCCTTCCTCCCTTTCTCTGCAATTCCCCCTTTCTCTTTCCCTGTGTCTCTTCCTCTCCTCCTCTGCTCTCTTTCTTGTCCTTCCTTTCTTCCTTCTTTCCTCCCTTCCTCTTCCTTTATTGCGTCTTTTCTCCCCTCTTCCTCTTCTGCCTGTTTTTCCATTTTCCTTTTTTTTTGTTTCTCCCTCTTCAGTTCTCGCATTTTTCCTCTTTTCTTTTATGTTTTGCTTTTTTACCTCCTTTTCCTTCCTCTATTGCTTCTTTCCTCCCTTCTCCTTCCTTTCTTGATTCTTTTTCTCCTTCCTTTCTTATTTTTTTTCCTCATATCTCCTCCCTTTTCAGGCTCTTTCCTCCCTATTTCCTCTCTTCCTTCCATCCTTCCTCACTTTTTTTTCTCCTTTCATGTTTCTTCCATTCCTTTTTTTTTCTTCTCTTCTCCTTTTTCTTTTCTTTCTAACATCTTTCCTCCCTTTTCCTTCCTTTCTTCTTCCTCTCTTCCTTCTTTTCTCCCTTCTTCCTTCTCCTTCCTTCTTCCTCGACCCAGACACATATTCAAACACGGCGTTCTCAATCTTTGCCTTTCTTCTTCCTTCCTTTCCTTCTCAACTCCTTCCCTCCTTCCTTCTCTGTGTCTCTTCATCACAATTCTCCCCCTCTCTCTCCTTCTCTTTCCCCTTTTCGTTCCTTCCCTCTTTCTCTCCCTCGCTCTCCCCACCCTCCTCCTTTCTTCGTTTCCTTCCTTTCTTCCTTTTTTCCTGCCTTCTCCCTCTTTCCCCTTCTCCCTTCCTTATCTCCTTTTTTTCGTCCCTTCACTTTTTCTTTTCCTCTTTCCACCCTCCTCCTTTCGTTGTTTCCTTCCCTTCTTCCTTCTTTCTTTCCTTCCTTCCTTCTCCTCCCTTCCCTGTGATTCTTTGTCATATTTCCTCTCTTTCCCTTCTTCTCTTTCCTTTTTTTTTGTTCCCTCTCTCTCTCTCTCATCCTCTTCCCATCCTCCTCCTCCTTTCTTTGTTTCCTTCCTTTCTTCCTTCTTTCCTTCCTCCTCCCTTCTTCTCTGTGTTTCTTCATCATAATTTCCCTTCTTCCCTCCTTCTCTTTCCCTTTTTTGTTCCTTCCCTCTTTCTGTCCGCACCTCCTCCATTTTTTTTCTTCATTTTCGCTCCTCTCCTCTTTTTCCTCCTCTTCCCACGTTCCTTCCTCCTTCGATTCCTTCCTTTCTTCCATTTTTCCTTCTTTCCTTTCATCTCCTTTCTTCCTCTTGGCTCCTTTCCTCTTTCCCTTCCTCTTCCCACCTTCCTTCCTCCTTCGATTCCTTCCTTTCTTCCATTTTTCCTTCTCTCCTTCCATCTCCTTTCTTCCTTTACGCTCCTTTCCTCTTTATCCTCCTCTTCCCACCTTCCTCCCTCCTTCGTTTCCTTCCTTTCTTCCATTTTTCCTTCCTTCCTTCCATCTCCTTTCTTCCTTTTCGCTCCTTTCCTCTTTCTCCTCCTCTTCCCACCTTCCTTCCTCCTTCGATTCCTTCCTTTCTTCCATTTTTCCTTCTTTCCTTCCATCTCCTTTCTTCCTTTTCGCTCCTTTCCTCTTTCTCTTCCTCTTCCCACCTTCCTTCCTCCTTCGATTCCTTCCTTTCTTCCATTTTTCCTTCCTTCCTTCCATCTCCTTTCTTCCTTTTCGCTCCTTTCCCCTTTCTCCTCCTCTTCCCACCTTCCTTCCTCCTTAGATTCCTTCCTTTCTTCCATTTTTCCTTCTTTCCTTCCATCTCGTGTCCTCGCCTCACCAAAACCTTCGACCCAGACATATATTTAAGCACTGCGTCCTCCCTTTCCCCCTTCTTTTATGAGGCTTAAATGAGGCGTTATTTTCCCCTCCCTTCCTCCTCCATCCTTCCTACTGCACCTCCTTCCCTCTCGTTGTCCCCACCTCGCTTTTCCTCTCACCCAGCTTTCCTTTCCTTCCTCTTTCTCACTTCCTCTTCTTTTTCCTCTTCTTATCCCTTCCTCTTTATTTCCTTCCATGTCACGTCCTTCCTGATTGGTTGTTTAGCCAGTAAGTCGAGAGAGAGAGAGAGAGACGAGACGAGACGAGAAGAGAAGAGAAGAGAAGAGAAGAGAAGAGAAGAGAAGAGAAGAGAAGAGAAGAGAAGAGAAGAGGAGAGGAGAGGAGAGGAGAGGAGAGACGAGACGAGACGAGACGAGACGAGACGAGACGAGACGAGACGAGACGAGACGAGACGAGACGAGACGAGACGAGACGAGACGAGACGAGACGAGACGAGACGAGACGAGACGAGACGAGACGAGACGAGACGAGACGAGACGAGACGAGACGAGACGAGACGAGAAGACGAGACGAGAGAGAGAGAGAGAGAGAGAGAGAGAGAGAGAGAGAGAGAGAGAGAGAGAGATTTACATAGATTTACATAGAAAATCAGACCACACAGACCCCATGGTCCAGACTTGGTGGTCTGTCCTTAAACCTAAGTGATTTTACATTAATCAGAAGACTCCAAAACGTTGCATTTCTACTCTAGTTGATATTAAGTTGAAGGAAGTGACGGTCGAGCTTATTTTTGAAGGAGTCAATCGTGTTACACTGGACCACTGATGGTGGAAGCTTATTCCATTCTCGCACTACAACGTTGGTGAAGAAAAATTTGGTGCAGTCTGAATTTACTTGTCTACATCTGAGTTTTACGCCATTGTTCCTCGTGCGCAAAGTGTCATCGATCATAAACAATGTTGATCTGTCTACATTCGTGAAACCATTAAGTATTTTAAAACATTCGATCAGTTTTCCTCGGAGGCGACGTTTCTCAAGAGAGAACATGTTAAGGGTAGAAAGCCTTTCTTCGTAGGAATTGTTGCGCAAGGAAGGGATCATTTTCGTTGCCCGACGCTGAACACCTTCTAATTTAGCAATATCCTTTGCATGGTGGGGAGACCAAAACTGTACCGCATATTCCAAGTGGGGTCTGACTAAACTGTTGTTGAGCAGGAGTATTACATCTTTATTCTTGAATACAAAGTTTCTTTTAATGAAGCCCAACATTCTGTTCGCTTTATTTGCTGCATCGATGCATTGCTGTGAGAATTTGAGGTTGGACGCGATTTTGACCCCCAAGTCTTTGACGCATTGAACGCTTTTGAGTTTAACGCCGCGCATTTCATATTCGAACTTCTTATTCCTCGTTCCAACTTGAAGGACCTGGCACTTGTCTACGTTAAAGGGCATCTCCCATCTATCCGACCAAGCTGAAATTTTGTGCAAATCCTCTTGGAGGCTTTGCCTGTCTTCGTCAGTGAGAACCGAGTTACCAATCTTTGTGTCGTCTGCAAATTTACTAATGCGGTTATTGAGTCCAACATCCACGTCGTTGATGTAAATAATGAAGAGCACTGGGCCAAGGACCGAGCCCTGAGGGACGCCACTAGTGACAGGCGCCCACTCTGAGTTAAATCCGTCAATCACTACTCTTTGTTGTCTGTTGCTCAACCAATTCGCGATCCACTGGTTTACTTGGCCGTCAATACCTATTTGCTTTAATTTGTAAAGTAATTTATGATGCGGGACTTTATCAAACGCTTTCTGGAAATCAAGATAGACTACGTCCAGTGATTTTGTTACGTCATAAACAGTGAAGAGGTCGTTATAAAATGTTAATAGGTTTGATAGGCAGGATCTTTTGTTTCGAAAGCCATGTTGTGAGTCCCCAATCAATGAGTGGCTTTCAAGGTAACTCACAATTTTGTCTCTAATTATGCCCTCAAGTAGCTTACCTACAACCGAAGTTAGACTAATGGGCCTGTAATTACCTGGTACATTTTTGTCTCCTTTCTTAAAAATCAGTGTCACGTTAGCCTTTTTTCCAATCTGAAGGGACGATGCCTTGTCGCAAGGACATATTGAATACGGTTGTGAGGGAGGAGAGTATTTCGCTCTTTGTTTCTTTCAGCAGAGTTGGATATACTTTGTCAGGTCCAGGACTTTTATTTGTTTTAAGTGAATGGAGAGCTTTAAGGACTTCATCGGTTGTTATTTCAAAATTAGGCAATGCATGCTCGAGATTTACGATAGTACTGGTGTTGGTGGTAGCGAGAGGAAGACTGTTAGTATTAAACACCGAGGAAAAGTAATTGTTTAAGAGGTTTGCAATGTGTTGGCTGTCAGTCACTAGTGCACCGTCGCTGTTTGTTAAAGGTCCAATACCACTTTTGATCGCCTTTCTGTTGTTTATGTAACTGAAGAAAGATTTCGGATTATTTTTACAGTTGGCTGCAATATTTTCTTCGTATCTACGCTTTGCCTGACCTACTAGTCTTTTTTACTCGTCGCCTGGCATCATTATAAAGTCTAATGTTTTCGGGCGTGCTTTGTTCTTTCTTTAACCTGTAAAACAATTTTCTCTCATTGACTGATTGTTTAATTTCGCTATTAAACCACGGTGGGCTTTATTAGTGTTAATTCGCTTCGCACAAGGGGACGAATGTGTTCTGCTGAGTGAGTAAGTGATTTTTAAGGCTTAGCCAGGCTTCCTCTACGTTGCCGTCATCTGATAGTTGTATTTCTGTTAGTTTTGTCGGATTTCTACGAAGTTAGCTCCTTTGAAATTGGGCACCTTTACTTTATTTTCAGTCACTGATGATTGAGCTTTAATGTCGACGCGCACTAATTTATGATCGCAAGAACCGAGGTGTTCTCCTACCGTGACACTACTGACTAGGTTATCTTGGGTCGTTATAACAAGGTCAAGTATATTATTTTGTCGAGTTGGCTCAGAAACCATTTGGCTTAGATAATTTTCTTCTAGAAATTCGATCATTCTATGTGACTCGCCTTCTGTACCTGACAGTGTCGCCCAGTCGATATGGGGGAGGTTAAAGTCTCCTAATATAAGTGAGTCGCTGTTATTAAGTGACTGCCTTAAGACGCTGTACATTTCAAGGTCGTCATCGAGTGATTGCCCGGGAGGTCTGTAGGTGACAGATATATTTAAATTGACTTTTGCAATGTTTACTCGCACGCACAAATGTTCAACGTTACTGTTTCCCGGTGTTTTGTCAATGGGTTGCAAATAGCTTTTGACATAAAGGGCGACGCCACCGCCTCTACGGTTTACACGATCTTTGTTGAAGAGTCTGTAGCCATCTATGTTGTATTCGGAACTTAAATCAATATTTGTGGTGTCGATAAATGTTTCGGTTATAGCAATTATGTCAAAATTTTCTGTTAAAGCAAGACATCTCAGTTCATCAAATTTGTTTCTTAGGCTACGCGCATTGAAACTAAGGATTTTTAAGTTATCTAGAGGCTTGGTAATAGAGGTGGTGGTACTTGCGGGATCACGGTTACGGGTTTGTTGCGATGCACGGCGTCTATTTACACGGGCGGGGTGGAGGGACGTGGCCGTGACTCGTTTTTTGCTCGGATGACACGCACTGCTTCGTTGAGGAGCGTCTGTTTCCGTCTGTTTTCTGGGCAGTAAACGAAAATAACCTCTTCTAGTTCGTCATGAGGTGAAACAGACTAATCCTCTCATTACACCTGCACTCACCTGTCCGTGTTTTATTAATTAGGCGGAGGGATTACAGGTATGATTATTACGAGAGAGAGAGAGAGAGAGAGAGAGAGAGAGAGAGAGAGAGAGAGAGAGAGAGAGAGAGAGAGAGAGAGAGAGAGAGAGAGAGAGAGAGAGAGAGAATGGATGTCTCTTCAATGCCATTTGTTCTTCATTGCTTTCATCCTTTTGTGCTCAATGTGTGTGTGTGTGTGTGTGTGTGTATGTGTGTGTGTGTGTGTGTGTGTGTGTAGCCGTCAGTCATCCTTTGTTTGTTTGTCAGTCTGCTTGTTTCTGTGTCTGTATGCTTGTCTTTTTTTTTTTTTTTACTGTTATCAAATCAACTTCCTCTTATTAAATTAGCTTCTCAGTGTTTGTCTGATATTTGATTTAGCTTTTTTTTATCATGGACATTTACCTTTATTTCTTTTGCATCTGCCTGTGTGTCTTTAAAGCTGACCGCCTTCTGTTTCCGTCTGTCCGTCTGTTTATTGATCTGTTTTTCTGTCTCTCTGCCTGCCTGTTGGCCTCTCCACTTTTCTGTTTCCCTCTTTATTTTTCTATCTGTCTGCCTGGCTGGTTTTCCGTTTGTTTCTTAATCTGTTTCTTTGTCTATCTTTCTGTTGTTCAATCTCTTTCTTTCTATTTATGTCTCTGTCGAACGTTGAGTATCTTTGTTATTTTCTTTTAAAGTAAAAGAAACAGCTTTAAGGCAAAAAAAAAGAAAAGCCCGTTAATCACTGCCCCTATACAAAAGAGTAGTAGAGCGGCCAAAAGAGAGGCCAGTATTGGGAGGAGAAGTGTCTCGATAATCTCCTCTCGAAAAAAGTCGTGAGCAGCAGGAAATACGGACGAAGGAAGATTGTTTCAGAATTTACCAGTGCAAGTGATGAAAGAATGAAGATGTTGGTTAACTCTTGCATAAGGAATTTGAACAGTATAAGGAGGAGCTAGAGTAGATAGTCGAGTGTATCGGGGACGCGGGAGTTGGGGAGGCGTGCAGTTAGCATGTTCAAAGTGCAGTCAGCGTGAAAATATCGATAGAAGTTAGAGAAGCAACACTGAGGCGGAATTTAAGAGGTAGAAGACTGTCAGCAAGAGTAAGGGAGTTGATGAGACGAAGAGCTTTTAACTCTACTCTGTCCAGGAGTGTGTGGAGCACCCCGACACATGAGATGCATACTCCATACGAGGGCGGACAAGGCCCCTGTATATGGATAGCTACTGGGATTGGGGAAAGAACTGGCGGAGACGATGGAAAACGACTAATTTCGAGGAAGCTGATTTAGTAAAAGAGGAGATGTGAAGGTTCCAGTTGAGATTTTGAGCTAAGGATAGACCGAGGATGTTTATTGTGGAAGAAGGTGACAGCTGAGTGTTGTCGAAGAATATGGGATAAATGTTTGGAAGATTATGTGGAGTTGACAGGTGGAGAAATTGAGTTTATGAGGCGTTGAAGGAAAATAAGTTCTTTTTTTTCTGTTAATCTCTCTGTCTGTTTCCGTCTGTTTTCTGGGCAGTAAACGAAAATAACCTCTTCTAGTTCGTCATGAGGTGAAACAGACTAATCCTCTCATTACACCTGCACTCACCTGTCCGTGTTTTATTAATTAGGCGGAGGGATTACAGGTATGATTACTACGAGAGAGAGAGAGAGAGAGAGAGAGAGAGAGAGAGAGAGAGACAGACAGACAGACAGACAGACAGACAGACAGACAGACACATACACTTGGTCCCTCCGATGCAACGGTTTAAAAGTTGGGAATTGTCGGAAGGAATTTAAGGAAGTGAGGAAGGCAAAGGCGGAAGTGAAGCAGAGGGAGGAAGAGAGGAAGGAAGGAAGAGAGGAAGGAGGGAGGAAGGGAAGAATGAAGGAAGGGAGGAAAAAAACAAGGAACGGAAAGGAACCAATGGAGAGAAGGAAGGAAGGGAAGATCAGGAACAGAAAGGGAAGGGTGGAAGGAAGAAAAGAAGGGAGAGAGCAGATGAAAATAGGATGGGAGGAATGAAGGAAAGAAGAGAGGAAGGGAGAAAGGAAGATATAAAGAGGGGGAAGAAAATATGAGAAACGGAAAAGAAAGGAAGGAAGGAAGGAAGGGAGGCAAGAGAATCAAAGGAGCGGAAGAGAAAGAAGGAAAGAGAAAGGATTGAAAGAAAGAGTGAAAGGATCGGAACAGGGAGTGAAGATATTATTAGAAACATGAAAACTTAAAGAGGTAAAGACGAGGGGAAATAAATTTAGAAACGGGACGAAAATGAAGGAAATTGTTCTGTGATAGCCTAGCATCCATCATCATTTGAGAGAGAGAGAGAGAGAGAGAGAGAGAGAGAGAGAGAGAGAGAGAGAGAGAGAGAGAGAGAGAGAGAGAGAATTCTACTTAGGAAATTAAACTTTCTCTCGACTTTAGACATAATTTGGGAGCCCTATTCGCCTCTCCTGTCCCTGTTCCCTTCTTAAATGACTCCCTGATTGCCGTTATTATCTCCAGGGAAAGAGAAAATAAACTCTCTCTCTCTCTCTCTCTCTCTCTCTCTCTCTCTCTCTCTCTCTCTCGTTACATAAAGTATAAAAAAATGTGAGTTAATTTAATTTCATCAGACAAACCTTCTCCATTTTTTTTTTTTTTTTTATCTGGGAATCGTATATAGATTAAGGACTATAATTATTTCCACCTACTTTCTTTCTACTAATGTTTCTCTTCCTCCTCCGCCTCCTCCACCTCCTCCACCTCGTCTTCTCCTTCTCTATCATCTTCTTGTTCTTGTTCTTGTTCTTGTTCTTCTTGTTCTTGTTCTTGTTCTTCTTCTTCTCCTCCTCCTCCTTCTCCTCCTCCTCCTCCTCCTTCTTCTTCTTCTTCTTCTTCTTCTTCTTCTTCTTCTTCTTCTTCTTCTTCTTCTTCTTCTTCTTCTTCTTCTTCTTCTTCTTCTTCTTCTTCTTCTTCTTCTTCTTCTTCTTCTTCTTCTTCTTCTTCTTCTTCTTCTTCTTCTTCTTCTTCTTCTTCTTCTTCTTCTTCTTCTTCTTCTTCTTCTTCTTCTTCTTCTTCTTCTTCTTCTTCTTCTTCTTCTTCTTCTTCTTCTTCTTCTTCTTCTTCTTCTTCTTCTTCTTCTTCTTCTTCTTCTTCTTCTTCTTCTTCTTCTTCTTCTTCTTCTTCTTCTTCTTCTTCTTCTTCTTCTTCTTCTTCTTCTTCTTCTCCTTCATCTTCGTCTGTGTCCAACTCCTCCTCCTCCTCCTCCTCCTCCTCCTCCTCGTCTTCTTCTCCTTTTCTATCATCTTCTTCTTCTTGTTCTTCTCTTTCTTCGTCTTCTTGTCCTTCTTCTCCTTCATCTTCGTCCTCGTCCAACTCCTCCTCCTCCTCCTCCTCTTTGTTTTCCGTCCTCCGCCGATATTAATAGATCCCCTAATGAAAAGCCCTAATTGGACATTTTATGCGTTTTTCTCCACATTGTGTTTTTTTAGTGAAATGAATCAAATTTTATCTGTTAATGAATATGAACTAAACGATCTTTTAATGGTAATATATTCACTTGCCGTGGGTGAGCGATAGGACTGAGAGAGAGAGAGAGAGAGAGAGAGAGAGAGAGAGAGAGAGAGAGAGAGAGAGAGAGAGAGAGAGAGAGAGAGAGAGAGACACACACACATGAAATTCACTGGAGTTGGAGGAAGAGCAAGAGGAGGAGAAGGAGGAGGAGGAGGAGGATAAAGAAAGAGGAAAGTAATGTGAGGACGAGGCGGGTAATAAGACTTGGAGCCAAAGATGAAAGATAAAGGCGAGATGAAGGATGGGAGGAAGGAAAATGGTGATGGTGAAAGATTAGGGAGGAGGAGGAGGAGGAGGAGGAGGAGGAGGAGGAGGAGGAGGAGGAGTAGAAGGAGGAGGAAGAAGAAGAAGAAGAAGAACGAAGAGAAGTAGAAGGAGAAAGGATCATGACAAAGAGGAAGAGGAGAAGAAGAAGTAAAAGAAGAAAAAGAAGAAGAAGAGAGGAGGAGAAGGAGAAGGCGAACGAAGAGAAATAGGAGGAGAAAGGATCATGACAAAGAAGAAGAGGATCAAGAAAAGTTTTAAAAGTCCGAGAAAAAGAGGAAAATAGTAAAAGAAACGAAAGAAAGGGGAAGGAGAAGAGAAAACAACAAAGTCCTCAACGTTTTGCTTCCATTGTTTTTCCATAGACTTCACAACTAGTGAAGTCTATGGTTTTTCTTTCCTCTTTAACCCTCAAATTTTCTAGTGTATGTATCTTTTACCTCTTCCCTCCCTCCATCAC
This sequence comes from Eriocheir sinensis, assembly GCF_024679095.1. Lineage (NCBI taxonomy): Eukaryota > Metazoa > Arthropoda > Malacostraca > Decapoda > Varunidae > Eriocheir > Eriocheir sinensis. The sequence goes on from NC_066560.1 coordinate 3,280,159, forward strand.
ACTTTTTCCGAGAGCAGACCATTCCGACCCCTTGCCGCCAACGTTTATATTCTCTCTTCATTCCTCATTTTACCTTACCACATCATTCCATCATTCTTATACATCCCTACATTCGCCTTCCTAACCTAAATCTCACTAACATACAGCAAACCATTCCCTTCTCCACTACCTATCTTCCTCCTCCTCTCCATCCATTATTCCTCCACTCTTCTTCTTTTCCCTCCTCATTCCCTTCCTATTTACTAACTTCCCTTAGTATCCCTTCTCTTCCTTATCCCACCCTCAGAATTACTCACATCCCTATTCACTTCCCTATCCTTCTCTTCTATCTTCCTTCCCAAACTCCCACAAGATTTCTCCACTTACAAAAGAGAAGTTTTTAAATAGAGAAGGAGCCAGATCGTCGTACTCAGCCTTTAAGTTTCCCGATTTCCAACCCCAAAACTGCCTCCTCCACCCCAAAACTGGCTTCATATGTAGTTATTGTTAAAGTGGTTAGTTATTGGTGTGTTTCTTGGTAGTTATGGGTCAGAAACTGGTGAATACGATGCTCCGAGTACGACAATCTGGCAACGGTGAGCTGCAAGTGTACAAATAAACGCAATAAGGAACTTTAGGATTGGGTGTCAAGTGTGTGTTGCCTGACCTTGGTATTGCTGTGACGGTCGCTTGTTTTGGGGCGAAGCTGTATAACAATTCTTAAATTCCGTTAGCACTTGTCTACATTTTTCATTCGTTTTCACCTCACAGACACTGACACAGACGAAGCTACGTAACCGATCCTAAATAACGTTAAGAATCGAATACCTATTTTATCATTCGCGTTTACCTCATCACCACATAGACACAGACCCAGGTGGAGTTGTTTAGCCGCTCCCAAATAACGTCATAACCGCTGCTAATAATGTTAAGAATCGAATACTTATTTTTCCATTCATTTTTATCCCAGTACCACACAGACACAGACAGCGGTGAAGTTACGTAACAGTTCCTACATGACGTTAAAATTAGCAATCATATTCTATCATGCGTTTTTACCTCGTTATAACACACACAGATGCAGATGAAACTGTACAAGAACACTCAAATGATGTTAACAATCGAAATTCTGTTTTTTTATCGTCTATCGCGTTGCCCCACGTACACAGACACAGGCGAGGCTAAGTCACCCATCCCAAATACCATAAACAGTAAAACACTTCCGACATCTACCTAATTTGCTCTTCCTATTACCTCCTTCCCCTTTCCATTTTTTTTCCATCCTCTCCATGCCGTTGTTCCTTCTTCATCTACATTTTCCATAAGCCCTAATACCTGTTACCTTTTACCTCCTCGCCACACACACCTGCCGTGGCAACACACAGGTATCGCCACAGCACAGTTTGCCTCTCCATTCCTTCGTGACTAATCTCCAACTCACAACTTTGACGAATTTACTGAATATCTCCTCGTGGCTCAGAGTTTATATCCAAATTATTTATACCCAAATTACGAGATCTCAAAACTACTTAATATAAATTTTAATTAGTTATGGCGCCCCGAAACCACTGCGCAAGCAAAGTAATATTGAATTTGACATGTTTCAGCGGCTCTGGGGGAACACACACACACACACACACACACACACACACACACACAGTACCAAGGCCAAATAAATCAATAACCAGTTACTTTCTACCGTTGTTCTTATATATGATCGAGGGAAGAAGGGAAAGTCAGACCAATCGTAACCTCCGTGCGCCTGTCCCTTTAACTCCTTCGCCGCCCCGCCATAAGGTCGATATTGCTTTTCTTGGACCCGCTTGGCTTAGGTCTGTCTTCCCTTGTTTTAGTGTCACATTATTATTTTTTTCACCGTAGTCTCTCGTTCTTTTAGGCGGAACTATTTATTTAGGAAGAAGGGTGTCGCTGTACAAAGATGTGTGTATGTGTGTGTGTGTGTGTTTGTGTGTGTGTGTGAGAGAGAGAGAGAGAGAGAGAGAGAGAGAGAGAGAGAGAGAGAGAGAGAGAGAGAGAGAGTTTTATTCAGTCCAAATCCGCACAGGTCATATATAATTTTCATTTTTATTTTCGACCGTGAATCATAATGTTGTTTTTTTTCTTCATATTGCAACACTCTCTCTCTCTCTCTCTCTCTCTCTCTCTCTCTCTCATTCTTTCCTTTACCTCCTTCCTCTTTCCATTTCTTTTCCATCTTTTTCCTTTGTATTTTCCTCCTCTACCTTTTTCATAACCCTTTCTCCCTTCCCTTTCTCCTTGTATCTTCTCTTGATAACGATTTTTCTTTTTTCTTCATTTTTTTATATTTTTTCCTCACATGCAAAGACCTCCATCACCTTCCCTTCTCCTTCTCTCCACTTCCTCTTCTCTCTCCACTGTTCCTCATTACTATTTATCATCTCAGCTCACCTCTTATGTCCCCTCATCATCTCGTCTCCTCACTTTTCCTCCTGACCTTTTTTCTCTCCTCCCCTCCATCCCTTCCATCCCCAATCCACTGAGGTCAACATTTCCATCCACTTTGCGTTTCATCCTCACAAACCTTAAAGAGGAGGAGGAGGAGTAGAAGGAGGAGGAGGAGGAGAGGAGGAGGAGAGGTCGTCGTGATATCAAGACGGTCAACTTGTATCTCTTGGTCACCGTTTCTTAGGGGAGAGTCGTGTTGGGAGTTTCCAGGAGAGCTTGGGAGAGTTTGTTGATCTATTAGCTGGGTGGGAAAGGGGAGGGAAGGGGAGAAGAGGAAAGGGGAAGGGGCAGGGGTAAGGGAAGGAACAAAGCTGGGGCAAGGGAAGAAGAAACAGGATAATGGGAAAAGAAGGGAGAGGGTAAGATGAAAGAAGAAGGGGCATGTGAAGAAGGAATGAAGGGTTAGTGAAAGGGGAATGGTAGAAGGGAAGGGGAAGATAAGGGTTATAATGATTGCTACTACTACTACTACTACTACTACTACTACTACTACTTCTACTACTACTACTACTACTACTACTACTACTACTACTACCATCACTACTACTACTACTACCACCACCACCACTACTACTACTACTACTACCACTACTACTACTACTACTACTACTATTACTACCTACTACTACTACTACTACTACTACTACTACTACCAAACAATAATGATAATAATAATGATAACTGACATAAAATCACAGTAATAATATAAACTTGATCGATGTAATTGCTGTAATGATAGACAGAAACGCCACACCGAGACCTTAAACTTAATTAGGAAACGGCGGAGTTCACGGCAACAGTTGACTCCCCGGCCACACACACGTTCACTCGCCTGTTTACCTGTCCCATTAGTGGCTCAGGGGAACGACACCGCGCGGGCTCACCTGCACGACGCGGGGCAAAGTTTTGGATCCTGTTGTCAGTGTTGATCACCCGGGTGGGGAGCTAGGGAAGGAAAGGGAAAGTGAGGGAAAGAGGTATGAATAGAAGATTGGATAGGGAGAAAAGGGAAAGGTAGAGAAGAGTGAGGTTGAATGGGGAGGAAGGGAAAAGGGGGGAAAAAGAAGAACTAATGTAAGATTGGTAGTATGGAAAGGGAGAGAAAGAAGAAGGGATTGGGACTTGTTTAGGGAGGAAAGGGAAAGGGAGGAAAAGAGGAACAAATAGGAGATTGGGGAGGGAGGAAAGGGACTGGAGTAAAAGAGGAAGGGATAGGAAATTGGATAGGAAGGAAAGGGAAAAATGAAAGAGAGGAATTGATGGGAGATTGGATAGGGAGGAAAAAGAGAGAGAGAGAGAGAGAGAGAGAGAGAGAGAGAGAGAGAGAGAGAGAGAGAGAGAGAGAGAGAGAGAGAGAGAGAGAGAGAGAGAGAGAGAGAGAGAGAGAGAGAGAGAGAGAGAGAGAGGAATATGAGATTGGTCAAGAAGAAACGGGAAAGAAAGAGGAAGGGATAAAAGGCTGAATAAGGATGGAAAAGAAAGGGAGATAAAAAGGAACTGATATAAGACTGGACATGGAGAAAAGAAAAAGGGAAAGAATGGATAAAATAAATAAATAATATGGATAAACCCTCTGTTTGGAATGGAAGGAAAACGAAAGTGATGGGAAAGAAAGATGGATAGGAAGTATGGAAGGCCAAGAGGAAAGGAGATAAGGAAAATGGGAATAGGGAGATAGAAGAGAGGAGAAGCTACGGAGAAGTAAGGGTGAAAAAAGTGGGAATAGATAGGCGAGAGAAAGAGAAAGGAAGGAAGAACTGATAAAAGGAAAATGTGGAGGGAGAAAGGACATCAGAGGGACGGGGAATAGATGGATGGAGGGAAGAAAAAAAGATGAGGAGAGAAAGAGAAAGGTAGGAACAGGGGAAGAGACAATAGGAAGGGCAGATTGGAGGGAGATAGAGAAAGGGAGGAAAGAAGGAAGTAGAAAGAGAGGGAGAAGGGGAGAGAAGGAAGAAGGAAAGAAGGAAGAAGGAAAGAGAAAAGTAAAATTGAGGAAATCAGAAACTGTTGAATGGAGCAAAAAAAAAAAAAAAGGGGAGAGGGGAGGAAAGGAATGGAGGGAAAGAGAGAAGGACGGAGAGAGAGAGAAGAAAGAAGGAAGTAGAAAGGGGGTGAGAGAGAAAAGGAAGGAAGTCAGAAACGGTTGGAGAGATAAAAATAAAGGGAGATGGGAAGAAAGGAATGAAGGGAAAGAGAGGGAGGAAAGAAGGAAGTAGAAAGGGAGTGGGAATGGGAGAGAAGGAGGAAGGAAAGAAGAAAGGAGGAATGAAAAAAGTAAAAGGGAGGAAGTCAGAAACGGATGGAGGGATAAAAAAAAGGGAGAGGGGAAGAAAGGATTGGAGGAAAGGAGAAAAGGAGAGACAAAGAGGGAGGGAGACTAGAAGGAGGATAGAGGGAAGACAAATAAGTGAAGGAAGAAAAGTAAGGTACACAAGTCTAAGAGATAAAGAAGGTAAATATACAAAGGGAGGAAACGAAGGAAGAAAAAAAATCAGGTGAAGGAGAGGGGGAGGGGGGGACGGAGGGTGGGAGTGAGGGAGGGAGGTACGCGCTATATAACAAAACCCATCGCGTGGAGACCGTAGACTTTTCCAAACAAGCTCAGAAGACGAGGAACAGAATGAAAATAATGAGAATGTTTAATAGTGAAGTGATTTCCCTGTGACTCGAGGGAACGGCGGACCTTGACTGACTGATTTTTTTGTTTATTTTCTTCCATTATTTTGTATTTATTATTTTTTTTTTCTGAGACAAACTAACTTTTCTCATTACACGCCCCATGCTGAAGCTTTCTGGGCCACACGCCGAAACACGGAAACATGAAAGAGCAGGTAACAGAAAGCCAAGTGAATAACGAGGCTGTCTGAATGAGTGAGTTGATGTATTTGTAACCTGCAGAACAGAACGGAACAGCACAGCGCGTTTAATCTGCTCCTGCCTCGACAAAGTAACGATTAAATGCCAGCGTTTGTGAAGCTGATCGGTTTTGCACTTTCTAGAGCTGCAGGACTTATGCTAAATCTCTCTCTCTCTCTCTCTCTTCTATCTATATATATTTCTCTGTTACTTAACACACACATACTTTCTTTTATTATATTATTTTCTTCACTCATTTTTTCTTCCTGTCTCTCTCTCTCTCTCTCTCTCTCTCTCTCTCTCTCTCTCTCTCTCTCTCTCTCTCTCTCTCTCTTATACACACACACACACACACACACACACACACACACACACACCTGACCGCCCCGACAGGTGATAGCTTAAAGGTATAGTGTTACAGTGTTTCGCTTCTTCCTCCTTCACTCAGGACCGTATCGAGCGACGAGTAACGACGAGGATGAATAAAAGAGTACAAGGATGAGAAGGGAAAGAGAGACAGACAGAGGGAGAAAGGTAGATAGATAGATAGATAGAAAGGTAGAGATCGATACTAAAGTGTGGTGAGATAGATATTTGAGAGCAAGGGAAAGAGGGAAGGGTGGATTAAAATTGTAAGGTGAGGAGAAGGAGGAATGCAGCGAAGAGAGGGAGGAAAAAAAAGATGGAGAGATTGAGGAATGTGGGTAGGGAGTGAGTGCGGGAAGGAGGAAGGGAAAAACAGAGGATTGAGAAGGAATGCAAATAGGAAGAAAGAGAAGGAGAAAGGGAAGAAGGAAGGAAGGAAAAATAGATTGGAGAGAGGGAGGAATGCATACAAAGAGAGAAAACAAGAGAGAGAGAGAGAGAGAGAGAGAGAGAGAGAGAGAGAGAGAGAGAGAGAGAGAGAGAGAGAGAGAGAGAGAGAGAGAGAGAGAGAGTAGAACGAAGCCAGAAATAAGAAAGGAAGAAATTAAGAAGGAAAAAATAAACAAGAAAATAAAATAAAAGACACACAACTTTAGGAGAAAAAGAAGGAAAATATATAAAGGAAGAAATTAAGGGAAAGAAAACAGAAAAAAAAAATCATTAGGAAGAGGGAAAGATGGAGACATGGATGTGATATATGAGGTAAGAGAGAGAGAGAAAAAAAAAAAGAGGAGAGAAAGAAGAAGAAAGAAGGGAGGGAGGGATGGAGGGGATGACTTGAGGTGCGACCGACGTGTGGAATGTATAAATGTATAGAAGGAGAAGGAGAGGAGAGGAAAGGAAAGGAGGAGAAAATTAGGAGACGGAGGAATCGGGGGTGGAAGGGAGGGGCCTCGTGCATAATTTAGAGGTTGTAATATTGACAGATGGAATATTAGATTAGTGGGATTAGGAAAAGGAGAGCCGAGAATAAATAGATTTGTTGTAATGAAGAAGAGAAACAAAAACGATGATAAAGGGGAGGAATAGAGGAAGGAAGAAAGGAAGGGAGAAAGTATTAGAGAAAAGAGAAGGAAGGATGGAAGGAAGAAAATAATAGAGAAAAGAGAAGGAAGGATGGAAGGAACGAAAAAGAAAGAAAGAGAGAAAGGTGAAAGGAAGCATGTGAGTTTAGGAAGAAAGGAAGGAAGAAAGAAATAAAGCAAGAAGGAAAGAAGGAGGGAAGGAAAGAAGTGAAGAAAACAAGAGGGAAGGAAGGAAAGAAGAGAATGAAAGAAAGAAAGGAAGGAAATATTAGAAGTAAGAAATGATGGAAAGAGAAGTAAGAAAGCAAGGAAACAAACAATGAATGAATGAAGTAAGGAGCAAAGGAAGGAAGGACAGAAAGCAGATTAAAGGAAATTTTCTCATGCAGGATTGTTGGACAGAGAGAGAGAGAGAGAGAGAGAGAGAGAGAGAGAGAGAGAGAGACTGTTTAGGGATAGGCTGATGGGATGGAAAGCCTCAGGTATCTCAAGGCTCTACCTGTCATCCAAACCAAATTAGAGCAGGTGATTTAGGAGAGAAACAAACTTCTTGCGCTCTCTCTCTCTCACACACACACACACACACACACACACACACACACACACACACACACACACACACACACACACACACACACACACACACACACACACACACACACACACACTTACCTCATCAGCTCCTATCTTTTCATCTTTGACCTTTTCTCTTATGTATTTAGTTCATTCGATCGTCTTCAACTTCCTCCTCCTCCTCCTCCTCCTCCTCCTCCTCTTTCTCCTCCTCCTCTCCTCCCCCTCTTCTTCATTTTCTCTCTTCTCCATTTCTCCTATACCTTACCTTTTTGTCTCCCTCTAACTCTACATTTTAATAACTTTTTCTTCACCCCGTGCTTATTTTCCTCTTTCCCATTTTTTTCTCTTCCTCTTCCTCCTCTCCTTCCCCTCTTCTTCATTTTCTCTTCTCATATACATTACCTTATTATCCCTCTCACTCCCCCATTCTATAAACTTTCTTCACTTCTTCCTGTTTCTCCTTTCCTTCTCATTTTCTTTCTTTCTATTTATCATATACATTACCTTATTATCCCTCTCACTCCCCATTCTATAAACTCATTCTTCACTTCTTCCTGTTTCTCCTAATCTTCCTTCATTTTCTTTATTATATACATTACCTTATTATCCCCCTTTCAATCCCCATTCTATAAACTCATTCCTCACTTCTTCCTGTTTCTCCTCCTCTTCCTCTCATTTTCTTTTTTCTATTTATCATATACCACCTTATTATCCTTCTCTCACTCCCCATTCTATAAACTCATTCTTCACTTCTTCCTGTTTCTCCTAATCTTCCTTCTCATTTTCTTTCTTTCTATTTATCATATACATTACCTTATTATCCTTCTCTCACTCCCCATTCTATAAACTCATTCTTCACTTCTTCCTGTTTCTCCTAATCTTCCTTCTCATTTTCTCTTTTTTTCTATTTATCATATACATTACCTTATTATCCCTTTCTCAATCCCCATTCTATAAACTCATTCTTCACTTCTTCCTGTTTCTCCTAATCTTCCTTCTCATTTTCTCTTTTTTTCTATTTATCATATACAATACCTTATTATCCCTCTCACTCCCCATTCTATAAACTCATTCTTCACTTCTTCCTGTTTCTCCTAATCTTCCTTCTCATTTTCTCTTTTTTTCTATTTATCATATACAATACCTTATTATCCCTCTCACTCCCCATTCTATAAACTCATTCTTCACTTCTTATTGATTCTGCACCTCCTTTTACTTCTCTTTTTTTCACCTTTTTTTCGTCCCAGATTCCCGACATTCCCGCCGTGTTATTTATGCACCTGTGTTTTCCTGACGTCATGGCAACAGGTGTGTCCTTCCCCCCTCTCGTACGTCACCGTCACTGCTCAAAATAACGCGTTCATAGGTAATTTAAACAGTGGTGGTGGTGGTGTGCTCTTACGTCACCACTGCTGCCCAAAATAACGTGATCATAGGTAATGTAAAAAGACATGGTGGTGGTGGTGATGGTGGAGGTGATGTTTTGTTTTTGTTGTTGTCGGTGGTGGTGGAAGTGGTTTTGTTGGTGGTGGTGGTGGTGTGTGGAAGGGGTTCGTGGAGGTGTTAGAGGTAGGAAGGAAGGGAGGTAGGGAGAAAGATGATATGAATGAGGCAGGAAAGGAAATGAGAGTAAGAAAGAAAACATTGAAAAAATACAAATAGAGGAATGAAGGGAGGAAGTAAGAGAAAATGAATGATGAAAGAAAGAAAGGAAGAAAGCAATGAAGAAATACAAATAGAGGAATGAAGGGAGGAAGTAAGAGAAAATGAATGATGAAAGAAAGAAAGGAAGAAAGCAATGAAAAGATACAAATAGAGGAATGAAGGGAGGAAGTAAGAGAAAATGAATGATGAAAGAAAGAAAGGAAGAAAGCAATGAAAAAATACAAGTAGAGCAATGAAGGGAGGAACTAAGAGGAAACGAATGAAAGAAAGAAAATAAGAAAACAATGAAGAAATACAAATAAGTAAATGAAGGAAAACAGTAAGGGAGGAGAAAACACACCAGGACTCAGTGAATGGATGAGAGAAAAATACGAAAAAAAAAAAGCAACTGATGTTTATACAATTGAATGAATCAGTTATTTGAAGGAAGGAAAGAAGGAGAAACAATAACAAGTCGTTCACTGATATACCTGGAAATGGATATACTGTGAACAGAGAAATTGGAGATCCCCGTAAATATATATAAAGCTTCATGACAGCACGGGAGGGAGGGAGGAAGGAAGGAAGGAAGGAAGGAAAGAAGGAGGGGAGGAAAAAAGAAAGAAAGGATGGGATGACGGAAAGAAGGAAAGAAGGAACGGTGGAAGGAAGGAAGGAAGAAAGCGAGGGAGAAAGGAAGAGAGTGAGTGAGGGAGGAAGGGAGAAAGAAAGGAAAAAAGGGAAGTAAGGGAGGGAGGGAGATAAAGGGAAAGAGAGAGACAGACAAGGAGGAGAACACAACAGACCGACAGAATGACAATGAAATAGATAGATAGATAGATAGATTGACAGACTGACAAGTGCCTCTCTCTCTCTCTCTCTCTCTTACATCAACACAGACACTTAGTTACATCAGGGCCTATTACCTATAACATTACATTATCTAGCGGCACTAGTTGGTATCCTAATCTGAAATAGTTAAACCCCCTCACAAACTGTTCAGCCACTCAAACTGTTCAGCCACTGGTTCACAATTGTGTTATTGTTGGGGCCTATGAAACTGCTGAGCACAACGACGGACAGAGACCACATTATATGCCGGTGGTTATAAACTGCCTCTGTAGTAGTGGGTCGTCCCAGCATCGCTGCCCTGAAACCGTGGGCGCCCGCCGGGTGTGACCTGGTGTTCCTGACCTCGGACTGCGCTGCGTCCTCAGGTCCCCCTCCCTCCTGCTGTATTTTGTACAGAGTGGTGAGGCCACCAGCGTCTCGCGGGTGTTGGAGGTCTCTGGTCGGTAGGTGCTCCGGTTGTCGATCGTGATGATCCTCCACGCCAGTCCTTGTATAAGACCTCGCGCCCTCGACTGTCCATCAGCCAGAGATTCTAACTGGAGTCCTCCCGTGGCGGGCGTCAGCTTCTCTCGACCTCAAGTCAAGATCCACATTGGTGTCCTGGTTACTACCAGCAGCCAACTTTTGCTGGGGCAAACTTCTCTCTCTCTCTCTCTCTCTCTCTCTCTCTCTCTCTCTCTCTCTCTCTCTCTCTCTCTCTCTTCTTACTTTCTACCTCTCCTCTTCGTTCAGATAAGAGCCACCTGTGTTATCTTTGCACCTTCCCTCCCCGGCTTGTGTTCTCTCTCTCTCACGTTCGGCTTTATTAACTTTTGTAATTGGGAGGAGTCAGGGAGGGCGGCGCGGCTCCCCTGTGCTGCGTGCAAATCAATGACGGGGGAAAAAAAGTTGTGGGAGTCTGGGAAGGAGGTTAACAGAGGAGGATAGGGAAGTGAATAGGCGTGGGTGGGGGAAGGAGGAAAGGAAGCTGAACTGGGGAAAAAATAAAGATTGTGGGAGCTGGGATGGATGGGAGAAAGAGGAGGATAGGGAAGTGAATGGGGATGGGTGGGATACGGAAGAAGAGGAGAGAAAGAGGGGAAGGAAGGAAGGAAGGAGGAAAAAAGAACGAAAAAAAAAGAAAGAAAGGATGGATGTAAGTTAAGGAAGAAAGGAAGAAAAGAGAAGGGAATGTGGAGGGGAAAAAATCTTGTGGGAGTGTGGAAAGAAAGGAAAAAGATGAGCATAGGAAGTAAGTAGGAATAAGGAAGAAGAGAAGGGGAACGAAAAGGAAGTTTGTAAATAGAGAAGTAAATGTATAGGGGAAAATAATCTTGTGGGAGTTTGGGAAGGAAGGGAGAAGAGAAGGATAGGGAAGTGAATAGGGGTATGAGTAATTCTGTGGGTGGGAGAAGGAAGAGGAGAAGGGGAATTAAGGGATGTTTATAAGTAGGGAAGGGAATGCGGAGGGGAAAAGAGGAGGAAGGAATGGGGGGTCTAATAGATGGAGAAATGGAGGAAGATAGTTAGAAGAGAAGGGAATGGTTGAGGAAGGTAAAATGAGGAATGGAGAGAATATGAAGAACAGAAAGTGGAAGTTGAAGATAGAAATGGCAAGATGGGAGGGAGATAGAGGAAGGAAAGGTGAATGAAGGGAGGGAGAAGGGAGAAAAGTAATTGGGTGGAAATGAGATATAAAGGAAGGAGATAAAGGATGGAAGGGAAAGAGGGGGATTGGCAAGGAGGGATGAAGGGGATAAGTAAATGCAGGAGAAATGGAGAAAGGACGGATGAAGATAGGGAAAAAGGAAGTCGAGAAGATAAGAAGAAAAGATGAATGAAGGAAGAAAGAAAGGAGAGACAGGGAGTGACGTACAGAGTAAAGAGGAGAACGAGTGAGAGAAAGGAAAACAGGAAGAAAATTATAAAAAAAGGTAAGAAGGAAAGATAAATGAAAGGAGAGAGGAAGGAAAAGAAAGGGAGTCAAGTAGGAAGTAAAGAGGAGGACGAATGAGAGAAAGGAAAACAGGAAGAAAATGATAAAGAGGAAGAGAAGGAGGGAGGCATGATTGAGGAAGAGGTGAGCGGGTTCGTGGTGGGGAGGAAAGGCATGGTAGGGAGGAGGAGGAGGGGAGGAGGATGGATGGTGGAGGAAGATTGAGGAAGAAGCAACAGGTGGAGATGTCATGCCTCCTCCTCCTTCCTCCTCCTCCTTCCCCATTTTCCCTCTCCTCCCCGAAGCAATCCTCTCCCCCTTCCTGTAATTTCCTTTCCCATTTCTTTGTCGACCACGATGCCCATCACTATCCTTTACCCTCACCATCCCTTTCCCTCACCATCATTTTTTAACCTTCGTATGTTACTCTTTCTTCACTATCTCCTCCGTTCTCTACCTCTTCCTTCTTTTCCTTCACATCCTCATTTTCTTCCTCCGGCAATGTTTCCTTCTCCAATTCGTCCCTCATCTCTTTTCTACTTCTACTTCTACTACTATTACTACTACTACTACTACTATTACTACTACTACTACTACTACTACTACTA